>NC_091982.1:123646613-123929471 GCF_044704955.1 Pristiophorus japonicus
GAGACAGATCACAAACCCCTAACGTTCCTTTTGGCCGACAAGGCCATAAATGCGAATGCATTGGCCCACATACAGAGGTGAGCACTCTCGTTAGCCGCCGATGACTAAACAATTCGGCACAGACCGAGCATTGAAAACTGCGCCGATGCACTCAGCAGGCTCCCATTAGCCACCACTGAGGGGGAAACTGAGCATGATGCTGAGATGGTCATGGCTGTTGAAGCTTTCGAAAGCGAAGGCTCACCTGTGACAGCCCGTCAGATTAAAGTCTGTACAAATAAAGACCCGCTACTGTCTTTAGTTAAGAAATGTATTGAATGGGGACTTCCCAAACATCCATAGCAGCAAATTCTATGTTTTATTTCTCTCGGCATGAAAGTTAGAAGCTTAAGTGTCGGGTTCACCTTCTCAGACTCATAGAAATGCTTTTCTATTTTTTTCATCTCTTGAACAAACGGTTTGCTGCCATAAACACAATGTTTCCCTTCCATGCTTTGTACTCCCTTTTGGATCCTGCAGGGTCCTCCTGCCCACCTTGTTTTACCTTTTCCTGCACCACCTTACTGTCAGCTTTCAAATTTCTGAAACTGCTTTTGCAGCGACTGAAGAGGATCTGCTTCAAGTTCACATCCCCCAACTCCGGGTTACCCCTCCAAAAATCCGCCCAGCATCTATTAACATCCAGTGGACCATCTGTGGAGTTAATGGGGCCTAGATTCCGGCTCAATACTGCCAATTTGTCCTCATCACAGTTATTGATCTGTCCCGGTGCTTCAGGAGCTGGCCGACCCTCACTATACTGGGTCCCATAATCGGGCTCCTTTCTCTCTTCATCCCAGTTTACCCTGTTAGCGTTAGTGTTTTCTCAAAAGAATCACTCAACACTCAGAGTCGGTTCCAATGCTGATGCAGCTTTTATTACGCTCAGCGGGGAGGAAACACTCAGGACCGTATCCAGGTTTCTCTCCACAGAACAAAGGGTTACATTCACTTTTATATGTTTCACAACAGTTACAAACAGTTTACTACAGCTACACAGCCCATCACGGCTGGACACAAGCCAATCACAACGATTATAGATTACATATAGGTTCTTTTAACCCAATAGAATTCCCCTAGTATCCAGGGAACCATATGTTCGGTTATTGTCAGCTTGGGCTGATCGATGACTTTATAGGTTCTCTCCCTAGTTCTTTCATCTGGGAGAATTAATTGGTCTATAACCTTGTTTACAGGAGATGGTTTCCCTCTTATCTTTCTTCCTGAGGAATTAATTGGTTTATGACCTTGTTCACAGGAGATGGTTTCCTTCTTATCTCTGTCTTCCCGCATCCCAGGCATTCCTACAGTGGGCCTCACAGGGTTATTGCTTGGTCATTGAACGTTCAACAGTTCACAGCTTGACTACCTGATTTCCCATCATGCCTGGGCAGCCATTTTATGTGTGTGTCCATTTTAAGCTTATGTGGGTTTTAAATATCCAGCAGGTGCCTAATGCCTAGTTATATATATATATTTCTACTCTCTACAACAACCCCAACTTCCTCCGGTGTCATAAGACAAGCCATACCCCTGGCCCCGGATAATGCTAGGGTCAGCTTACTGATTTTTTCATTACAGGGCCTGTGATCGGCCTCCTCATATACCGGATTTTGAGCTACCCTGTCTGCCACCTTTATATCTTTTAACTGACCCTCAGCCTTGTCAGCTCTCTCTGAGTTCCTATTTCCTTCCTCTCGCTGAGCGTGACACTGCCTTCTACTTTCGGTGGCCTGAAATTGCAGGTACTCTATCGTGTTTCTAGCCGTTTCTTCCTGCGTTTTTCTCTCCTGCCTTTCTGTCAGCCGGTTCACGACAGCCTCTCTCTCTCCTGCCCTACTTTCTGATTCTTGTTTCTCCTTTTCTAAACACTCAACTTGCTCCGTGAGCATCTGAATTTGTTTCTGCACACATATTAACCAAATGGCTTTTTCCATCGATTTCTTAAGTACACTACTACCCGTCCACTCTACACTTTATCATATGGACAGTCAGAGTGTAACATTTACAGCACCCAGTGCTCAGAAAGGTTTACTTTTCCAAATATATATGAGGATATCCTATTCTCCATCGTGGGTTTCTTGCCCTTAACCCTGTCCATAATTATTGTTGTAAACCTTGAACGTCCTGCCGCGGTCGTCATTTCTGTCGGGTGTTTTGTGTGCCCCGTGTCTCTACGACTCTCCCTTGAGTTGACGTGTGCTTTAATATTCCCCGGTTCGGGTTGTTTCCCTTTGGACGGCAGGAACTTTTGCCAATAGTTCCTGCCAAGCCCGTCGATTAGCGGGTGATCCCACACAGAAACACCAAGGTCAGATAGGTCTTCTCCTATGCCCAATGCACAGCGTCCCCAGTTGGATTACTGTGTAACCCGGCCATGAGCGGATGCCACCCAGTTGGTCTTCCGAATTATACCGTGAACCACAAGCCCTACAACCCCCAAGTTCAGACACAAGGAGTTACTATGGATAGGTTATAATTGACTCAGACAAAATGAAACGGTTCAGGTTGGTCAAAGATCGATTCCTTTTATTACATTCACAAAATGACAACCCCTACTCCTCTTGCTTACGGCTTAAAGAGCAGATGACTGTGGACACTAGCTTAAAACCTTAGACTAAATACCCACCCTGTCGGTTACACCGAACCAACCCACTTCCCAGAATCCAAGCCTAGATAATGGTAACCCTTCTAACTAAATCTCTCTCCCGGTTTGGTCAGAACTCACACTTGGAAGCCTCCTCACACATACATCTTGGACACTTACAGTTCCTCAGCAGCTGGACATGCTGGCGGTCTTGGGGATTTCCAGAGGAGTATGCGGGATATAATTACCAGCCCTTGTCATTGATTCATGTGGTCCTGTGTCCGTTCGACCCTGAAAACAAAACCATGTCGAACAGAGGAATGTGATGAGACCTAGTGAGTTACGTTCAAGCGAGGTACTCATGTCGGGCATTCCTGGAGAGTTGATAGACACGTTCCCACGTGGGAAACCTCGTTCCAGATGGAGGAAAGTAAGCAACTGAATCTCCCAAAGTTCAGCATCTTTATACCCCGTATAATACACAGAACTGGCTGGGCGATTCCTGGTTACTATGGTCGCAGAGGTGCTAGTTGGTCTTCCTGATGACACCTCTGTCCTGGATTGGCCATCTCGATGAACACAATGGTTGGCCATTTCTGTAAATGAGCAGTTCTCGAAGTGCTAACTGTTTGTTGAGTTCTTGACTGCTCCTTCATTGAAAGAGTCCAGAGGTGTTACATTTGGCCTGCAAATCTCATTGGCCATCCAGAAATCTCGGACCCATGGACAAAAGGTGATTTTCCACAAATCACACAAAAATTCAAATGAACAGGCCTTTGCCTTTCATGATGTCAGCGTTGAGACTGGTCCCATGACAACGCAAAAGACAGGCAGTTCATGCTATCGGTCCTTTTTAAAGTCCATATGTTCAAACACCATTTTGAAACACAGCCCATGTACGTCTCTATTTTAAAAGGGTACAGATCCATTTTAAAAGTCCAAAAATCCTTCTGGCCCATATACACACTGATGTTGGCACCGGCCAAATACCACACCATCACATCAGTATTGCACACTGATTGACGTCATGAACTGCTCACTCTGCATGCTATCGGTGGTTGTTAGTTGTGCACACGTGCAAAGCCCGTTACCAAGCTTTTGTCCGCCACAATTCCCGTCAGCAGTGTGCGCGCGTATCTCGGATGCCAATTTTGATCGTTAGGAGACCGCATCGCGCCAACAAAATGGGTGCTACACTGCCCAAGTTCCGCTTCATTGTCTTCAGTCCCCACCACAAACCCCATTCCCTCACCATCGACTCCATCCCTCTCCCTGGCCACAGTCTGAGGCTGAACATTTGCATCATTTGCAATCCTACCTGACCCTGAGATAAGGGTCCAATCCCATATCCAGTCCATCACCAAGACCACCCACTTCCCCCTCCGTAACATCGCCCGACTCCACCACTGCCTCAGCTCATCTGCTGCTGAAACACTCATCCATGCTTTTGTTACCTCTAGACTGGACTATTGAAATGCACTCCTGGCCTGGCTCCCACTTTCCACTTTCCATAAACTTGAACTCACCCAAAGCTCTGCTGCCTTTATCCAAACTCACTCCAAGTTCCTTTAACTCCTCCCCATGTGCTCTCTGACTACATTGGTTTGCGGTCCGGCAACACCTCAATTTAAAAATTCCCATCCAGGGCCGGAAATTTTACAGCTGAATCGGGTCGGGTGTGTGTGGGCCGTGTAGCAGATCGAGAACATGATGTCTTGATCAGCCCGCTCTGCAGAGCGACTTGAACATAATGGTCCCATTAAACCAGCCATACACTTTTCCTGGACCTAGGAAAGGGTGCGGGTACGATGACATCATTGATGACTCATTTCCAGCGCCCACATTTAAAACAACCTGCCCACAACTCATGGAAAAGTTGGCAAAGGAGAGCGGAAGGAGCATTGGAAAGGGCGGAGTTAATGTGCAAAGGGAAAAATATGAATTCCGAAAGGCAGGAACCCTGCTTTACAGATATCTCGATGCTTATTCTGGTCAAGGCAATGAGAGCACGCAGGAATGTCCGCTTCCCAGCAGTTGGCCAACAAAGATGTCCCCAAGAGATCAAAAGGGCCTGGCCGTAAATATGCAGGTCAGCAGGAGGGAGGTGGTGAGGAGGATCTAGATTCAGTGCAGGAAGAGATTCAATTATCTTCCGAGGTCGGGAAAGGTGAGTGCAAAGGTTGTTAACGTGGTACCTTTGTTTAAAAAGGAATAAAAGGACAGAGCGAGTAACTACAGGTCAGTCAGCCTAACCTCATGGTGAGAAAATTACTGGGGAAAATTCTGAGAGACAGGATAAATCTTCATTTAGAAAGACACGGATTAATCAAGGACAGTCAGCATGGATTTGTTAAGGGAAGGTCGTGTCTGACTAACTTGATTGAATTTTGTGAGGAGGTGACACAGAGGGGTGATGAGGGTAGTGCGTTTGATGTCGTGTATATGGATTTTAGCAAAGGCTTTGATAAGGTCCGATATGGCAGACTGGTCACAAAGGTAAAAGCCAATGGGATCCATGGCAAAGTGGCAGGTTGGATCCAAATTTGGCTCAGAGGCAGCAAGCAAAGAGTAATTTTTGATGAGTGTTTTTGTGACTGGAAGGCTGTTTCCAGTGGGGTTCTTCAGGGCTCAGTACTGGGCCACTTGCCTTTTGTGGTATATAGCAATGATTTAGCCTTGAATGTAGGGGTTATGATTAAGAAGTTTGCAGATGATACTAAAATAGGCTGTGTGGTTGGTAATGCAGAAGAAAGCCGCAGACTGCAGGAAGATAATGGCCGTAAAATCCCAGTCTGACCGGATCCGTACGAATGTGCAAGGACCCGGCTTGGCCTCGCAAAAGCCGGTTTATGGCGCGCAACTCCCATGTGCCGAAAAACGTTTTTTCCGATTTGTCAAGATCTCTCTTGACAGATCTTCCACATTCCCACAGCAAGTGAGATTTGCCCGTCTCTTGCCCAGCAAATGTCCTTGAAATTTTACGCCTGGTAAAAGCAGGCGCATAGCTTTTATCAATGTAAGAGTTATAAAACGTATAAAAATTAAATTTAATCATTTGTTAAAAACCCTGTCCATTAAGGTAAGTTTATTTTAAACCGTTTTAAAACACATTGAAACACTTTTTTTCTCTAAAACATTTAATTTACTTTAATTTCAATTCATTTTAAATAAGTGAGATGTTTTTATAATTTATTATGTTTTGTCAGAGAAACGGAGTTCCCATTATCATCAATGAGAATACTGCATTGTGATTGGTTGTCCCGGCCCACATAACTCCAGCTTGGACTTACGTACCTTGAGGACGGGGGCGTGCAGCGATGCGTGTGGAAAGAAGGCTTCCGACTGGAATCGAAGGCAGCTCAGGGACCACCAGGTACCAGAAACATTTTGGGGCGGAGGCGTTCGTCCGAAGGAAGCCTCCGCCCAGAATTTCAGGGCCAGCAATGAACTGGTCAGGTGGGCAGAACTGTGGCAAATGGAATTCAATCCAGAGAAGTGTGAGGTAATGCTTTTGGGGAGGGCTAACAAGGCAAGGGAATACTCATTAAATGGTAGGACACTGAGAAGTATAGAGGAACAAAGGGACCTTGGAGTGCATGTCCACAGATCCCTGAAGATAGCAGACCAGGTAGATAAGTTGGTTAGGAAGTCATACGGAATACTTGCCTTTATTACCCCAGGCATAGAATACAAGAGCAGGGAGTTTATGCTTGAACTGTATAAAACACTGGTTAGGCCACATCTATATAAATGCATACAGTTCTGGTCACCACATTACAGGAAAGATGTGATTACATTAGAGAGGGTACAGAGGAGATTTACGAGAGTGTGGCCTGCACTGGAGAATATTCACGATGAGGAAAGATTGGATAGGCTGGGTTTGTTTTTTTTGTGGAGCAGAGGAGGCTGAGGGAAGATTTAATTGAGGTGTAGAAAATAATGAGGGGCCTAGATAGAGTGGATAGGACGTACCTATTTCCCTAAGCAGAGTGGTCAACAACCAGCGAGCATAGATTTAAAGTAATTTGTAAAAGGTTTAACGGGGATATAAGGGAAAACTTCTTCACTGAGGATATTGATTGTCTGGAACTCACTGCCTGAAAGGATGGTAGAGGCAGAAACCCTCACCACATTTAAAAATTACTTGGATGTGCACTTGAAGTGCCATAACCCACAGGGCTACAGACCAAGAGCTGGAAAGTGGGATTAGGCCGGATAGGTCTGTCGGCCGGCGCGGAACACGGTGGGCCGAATGGCCTCCTTCCGTAATGTAAATTTCTATGATTCTATGATTTATCCTGATGTGCCTGTCACCACATAATCATCACTCTGCCTTCCCAAGCCTACACCTGCACCTCAGTCCTCACACCACATACCTTCCAAGTCCACCCATCCCACTCTCTCTATGTATACACTCACTTCCCCGTCTGAATCACCACCACTCATCCTCATCCTAACGCAATCATACCAAGTAACACCAGAAGGAGGCCATTGGCACCCCACTCCCTCATAGTCACCCTCTAAAGATGTAACCCGTCAGGTCCTTACATTCATTCCATCACTCGCACTCAAACTTCTCTTCTCCATCCTCGCAGGAGAAAAGAGCCCAGAAAAATAGGGAGAAAGAGGGTGATCGTGGAGGGGCAGCAACAAATGCATGAGGCTCTGCCGTATTTTTCAGCCGTGAATTCTGCAAATGTTCAGAGAATGGAGGAGTCCATCTCCAACGTGAGCACCAGCATCTCACAGGCGATGGTGACCATGTGCTGTTCCATGGAAAGGATGGCCACCTGATGGAGCAGCAAATGCACCACTCACATGAGCACATGGTAGCTGTGGACAACAGATGGCAGGAACTTATAGACCTCTTCTCCAGGAGGGATATAAACATAGACTTGGGTCTTCATCGCCCCACTGCTGTGCAGCAAGGTGCTCTCCAGCTCCTTGCTTGCAGGGAAGTGCGGGTGGTCCATGAGAGGGATGATGGTGAAAGAGGACATGGAAATTGAGGCTCCTCTCAAAGCATTCCCACTTCTTCCCCATTGCCACCCCCTCAGTCCGAGCCCCACATGCTTCCTCGGATCTGGATGGCCAAGTCTGCCTCTGCACAGTTGCAGGAGGAGCAGTCATTGGCAGGGCTGTCACAGGCTCCAAACACAGAGGACGTTCACCAAGAGGTCTAATCCGTCGCAGTCGGAAAGTGAGCAGCCTGCCTCTACGTCTGCTGAAGCCACAGGGGTTGCACCATGTAGAAGCACTTGGAAAAGAAAAATATTGCAAAGGTAGATGCACAAAGGTATGCGAATGGCTGTGTCAAAATATGTTTGTTAAGTTTCAGTTATTTTGAAGACACATGTAAATGTTTTTCAGTGTACCACTTTCGGGTATTGTCCACTTGTGCCTCAAACCGTGGAAGTGGCCTTGTCACTTAGAATGAATTCTGAGACATTCCTTAACCTTGAACACTGGGGCATTGGTTGAGAGGAATGTCTTGGTCATTATCGGGATACTTTATGGTGTTGTGGGAGGGGCGGGGCGGGGGGGGGAATGGGGGGGTAGGGTACTTCGTACAGCATGTGGCAGTGATCTGGTCATGATGAGGCCAACCCCGGCCTCTCAAGCAACAATATGCGTCGCTGCTGGTGCCATCAGCACCTTAGGACGAGGAGACGGAAGACGAGGAGGAGGAACCCAAGAGGCTGTGTGCTGTGTGCCATGCTCCTCCTGCAGTTCCAATCCTCGCTGCTGCGCTATGTTGTGCAGTGCCCAGCAGACGACGATGATTCTGGAGATCCTGGCTGGGCTGGTGTGTACTGAAGGACTCCTCCAGATCTGTCGAGGCATCTGAAGCGCATCTTCAGTGTGGCTATTGCTTGCTCTATGGCACATCTGGTGGACATGTGGCTGTCATTATAACGCTCCCCAGGGGTGTCATGTGCCACATCTTCAGTGGATAGCCCTTGTCTCCCAGCAGCCAGCTGGTAAGTGTGTTTGGAGGTATGAAGAGCTAAGGGAAGGTGGACTGGCCCAGCATGCAAGTGTCATGTCAGCTGCCAGGGAATTTGACCCACACATGCATAATCATCGTTTTATGGTTGCAGACAAGCTGCACATTGAGGGAGTGGAAGCCTTTGCGGTTCACAGATATTCCTGGGTGATGATGGGGTGCCCTGATGGCCACATGTGTGCAGTCGATGATGCCCTGCACCTATGGGAATCCAGCCAGAGCTGCAAAGTCGAGCGCCCGCTCAGTAACACTGGCTCCATCAGTGGCACAGTGTATATAACTGGCTGCCTTGTGAAACAGGGTATCAGTGACCTGGGTGATGCAGCTTTGGGCAGCCGACAGCAAGATCCTGCAAATGTCTGCTGCAGATCCCTGGAAGGAGCCTGAGGAGAAGAAGTTGAGGGCGCTGGTGACTTTGACAGTTACTGGCAAAGAGTGTCCACCTCTGGGCAGCATGTCTTGTTCCAGTAAGTTACAAATGCCTGCGACATCCTGGCATGATAGCCTGAGCCTCCTGCTACTCAGTCATGTCCAGGAAGCGTATCCTCTGCCTGTATACCCTGTGTTGGGGGTATCGCCTGTAGCACGGTGCAACCTTGTGGTTCCTTCCCCCCCCTCCCCTCCACTGTGGAGTATCAGGTCCTGGTGTTGTGGCTGGTGGGGATCGTATTGGTCGGATCCTGAGGACCAAGGTGAGACAGTATAAGCAGCACCCATGCTGATGTAGTAGATGGCAGGTAAAGTGGAGATCAGAGGACCAATCCCTCAGTGTCGTGATAGTGAGTAGCAATGTGGTGAGAGAGACTTCCGAGGTCTGCAAGCTGCAGACACCGAAATCTGTGGCCCAGATGGAGTGAGCAAGAGCCTTTCCATGAGGCAAGTAATGAGGTGTCATGTTGGGGTATTAATGGGCTTCTCCCAGCGGTCAATGAATGAACTCACCAATGACCACTGAACTTCCACCTCCCCTTCACAGGCGAGACCCCCCACCTCCGTGAATCCTGTGCTCCTGCAGTAAAACTTAAAGCTGCCGTTAAAGTCACTCTCCAGGGTCTCTCAACAAGAAGTTAATGATTTTAAAGAAGTTGCCGCCTCTGTCGATCGGGTCCGTGTCGCGCCCTCACAGCCGCGGGAGGTAAATGAGCAATGGGGCGGAATGGTTCCCAACGCACTCTCTATTGCCGGGATTTTTACCGTCGATCCATCACAAAACCCACACACTTGACATCGGGAAAATTCCAGCCCTTGATTTCAAATCCCTCCATCGTCTCATACCTCCCTCCCTCCATAATTGCCTCCAGCCCTGCACCCCTCCGAAATTTCTGCACTCCTCCAATTCTGGTCTCTTGTGCAGTTCCCATGTTAATCACCTGCAGCACTTTTTCCTGTGGGTTTCAGACACCAAGACCTATAAGAACACTAAGACACAAACAAAGATTGGAATTTTCAAATATGTTGTATATGTAAATAACAGACAAACTGAGCCAGGAGAAATGTAACTTAATTCCAGCAACTGTGAATAGTTCCCGCAGGGTCCTAATGCCTGCCAAATGTTCAGTAACAAACAAACAGAGCATGAACACAACACAATACAATGGACTTTATTAAAAATATCTAAAGACTATAGGCTAGATTTTATACTTTTGTGCAGATTGCCCAAAAATGGGCGTTATTTCCGGCATGGGCGCTAAAAATAGGTTTTCAGATCGCTGGCTTCTCGCCCATTCTCAAAGCTCCTAGTCTCCATTTTTGAAATTGGGCGTTACCGTGAGCGATATGAAATGGCGTTTAAATCTCTCTGATCTTCTGCCATAAAGTGTCGCTGTCCTTACAACGGCATGGCAACGCTCTATTCCCGCGATTCAGGAGATCAAGGGTCATCATGACATGTGCAGAAGAGGAGAGAGAGAGAGAGAGCTGAGAGGGACTGAAGGCATGTGTAGGTGTGGTGTGGCTGCTTTGGCATGAAGGAGGGAGAGTTTAGAGCTTTTGAGCAAATAGGGAAACAAAAATTAGCTGTTACCAGCCACATATTTGCCCGAATTTGGCCTATAATGGAGGGAGAGGAGGAGGCGACACAGCACGCGTGGAGACTGACACTGGCGAGAGCAGCAAGCTGGGAGAGGAGCATATTAGAACGCACAAAAGAGCAAGAAGGTTCTCGGACGAGGCAAATGCCTCCCTTCTGCAGGAAGTCAAGTTACGCTGGGGTGATTTGACACAGGGAGGGCGTGGGAAGCCCACCCCAAAGGCATAACAGAAGATATGGGCCGGAATAGCAGAGGTGGTATCATCGGCGACCAACGAGGTGCATGAGGGCAACCAAAGGTCACAATCGATGGAACGACCTTGTGGGATCCGCAAGAGTAAGTATTACATTTACTTATGTATTTATATAATTTAATTTGTAACAGTCATGAGTGACAATCATCAGATGTGAGATCTTTCACTTTTACCGGGAATGTTTTACTCAAAGCCTGCGGTCACGTTGTACGTCTTTAGGTAAAGAATAATAATTATCATAATAATCATGATTACATCTATCGGTTATGTGTTGTATCAGTGTCTGTGACAGTACCTAGCAATGATATCACGTAATGATCTCATGCCATGTCGTCCTTACAGAAGAAGCTATTGATGATGAGGTCCATGCAGAGGTGAACGGGTGGGGTCCACCATTCCCCAGCGACATCACTGACATGGAGGAGCGAGTGCTTGCACTCATGAGGAAGCACCCCTGGACAGCCTCGGAAGCATCTGCAGACCCTGAACTGAAGCGACGTGAGTAAAGTTTACACCATTGGGTGATGTAAAGTCAATAGATGCCACACCCACTCATATCCAATCAATCATATATGATAGATGATTTCTAAAATTGTCCTAGAAATAATGCTTGCCTCATGAAAATCAATGTGATGCCTGTGATTATCTTGATAGCGATGCTTCTTTTGTCGTGCATATGCTGTGTGTAGCGCTGGAATCACCTTGTGACCCTTCTCCTCTAATGACCTCATTTGTGTCTTGCAGCTCAGTCAGCAGCGCAGCCCCAGGCAAGACCACAGAGGCTAGAAGGTGGGGGCGTGAGGCCAGACTCTACGGACGATCGGACATCTGCTGAGGAGCTCTGATTCTCGCCCGTCAATCCACTGGGTCTATTCTCTACGGATGAGAGTGCGGACTTCGAGGAAATGGCATCGCCACGCTACAGAAGCCATTCCACCCCAAGGTCATCCAGTGCTACTCCGATCATTCCCGCCTCCACTCTGAAGGTACCGACCCCAGGCACCTTGCCACAGGTCACCCCATTTGTCCGCAGGAAGGCGCAAACCCCATGGAGGTTTCATGGACGTGGCAGATCTGTTCCATGTGCGCGACATGAGAGTGGAGAGATGGTACAGTTGTCCAGGAGGACTGTAGACATTGGTGACCAGCTCCTTGAAGCATTGGGGGGCATATCCTGACAGCTCGCCACCATGTCTGAGTACATGCCGCGGATGGCGGAGACCCTGGAGGTGATAGCCTGGAACACTCGTGACACAGGCCTCCCAGTGGGTCCCGGAGCGCGGCACTCCTCCCCTTGGTTCCGCACCACCACTGTGAACGACAGATGAGAGGCAGGACCAAGATCCTGCTTCTGCATCAGAGAATGTTCCCCCTCGCCACCCCACTCCCGTATCCATGTAACTACCGCCTCTGCCTTCCCCCTGCCCCCCGCAATGAGGCAGCGCCTGAGGAGCTCCTCGGCCAGGCGCCATGGAGTGAAGAGGGGAAGGGATGGAGGTGGGCAGAAGGTGAGGAGGGAAGGAAAGTGAGGTACATGTCCGCAGGTGATGGCTGTTTTATATCTCCATCTGGGTGTATGCAATTTGTTGCACTGTATGGGGGGAGGGGACCACGCTCCTGCTTTGCATTTGTATTCTGTGTTGCTTGACATGTTGAACATTTGATTGATGTCAATGGTGGAAAAAGTGGGGTGTGGACGGGGGTGGGGTGTTTTTGCCTGTGATACTTATGATTTCAGACCAATGTTGATGTAAAATTATTTTTATTGAACATAACCTTGTTGTGCATTGTCTCAGATAGCTGGACCATTACACAGTGGTGATTCCTTAACATGAAAGGGTTAAATAAAACTTAACTTCATTCAACGTAAACTTTAACTGGCACCAAGGTGATGGGCACCATTGATGTCTGAGCTGCACACACACAGCAGTGTGTCAGCGTTGTCACTCATAGCAACGTTCTTTCAGGCAAATCGTTCAGATATCAGCTCCTCATGCAAGAGTCTTGCAGCTCTGTAGCCACCACGGACCCTTTCCTGCAGTTTGGAGGGGGTCGTGGGCATGGTTGCATAGCCAGCTGATTGTCTGGTCCTAGGTCAGCGTCCAGCCCCTCGTAATCCTCTTCCTCTCTTTCCTGAGGTGGAGCATCAGTCCCTTCTGGCAATTCAAGCACACGACCATGCTCAGGGTTGTATTGTAGCTCCCCTCCTGAGTGGTCCAGACATCTGAAGCGCTGCTTAAGCACAGTTACCGTTTTGTGGACCACATTGCGTGTGTCTCTGTGGCTCTGGTTGTATCGCTTCTCGGCCTCGGTGTCGGTGTCATGCCGGGGGGTCATCAGTCATGTGGTTAGGCCATATCGGTTATCACCAAGCATCCATCATTGTCCATGTGGCTGACTCAAACATGTCAGACAGCGCTCTCACGCAGGATGTGAGCCTCATCGAAGCTGCCCGGACATTCGGCATTCACTGCCATTCTGATCTGGTTGTGATCGACAACTAGTTGGATCTTCAAGGAGTGAAATCCTTTTCTGTTACGAAAAAGCTCTGGGTCCTGAAAAGGTGCCCGCATGGCGATGTGAGTGCACTGTACTCTGGGGAACTTAGCAATACGTAGAATGCTCCAGCCTTGCCAGTCTGAAGCTCCGTGGTCATGGGGAAGCTGATAAAGTCCACCTTTTTCCGTGTACAGGGCCTCCGTGACCTGTTCAATGCAGCAATGGGTGGCATGGTGAGACAGAGGGGAAATCTCGACCACGGAGACCCGAAAGGAACCGGACACGGAGAAAGACAGTGACATGGTGACCTTGACCTCGACCGACTCTGATGTCCTGATGGCAGGCTGCATATGTGGCCTGATGAGCTCACATATTTCATTGATCACCATCTTATGTAAACACAGTCTCCGAAGGCAGGTGTGCTCGAACCCGTCAAGGTAAGACCGCTTTTCCCTGTACGTGCGGGGTGTGTATGATCTGGTCCTCCTCCTCATTCTTGCATGTCTTAAATTGGGACATAATGATGTGCATCACACATTGAGCCATCTGCACTCTGCAGCATCTGCGTATTAATCAATGCAGGCTGAGAAATGGCTGGCCCCATTGCAATCAAAGAATAGCGATTGATCAGAAGCAATAATTTCCTCACTAAAATACACCTAGAATAAACCCCCGATAGTCCAGAGTCTGAAAATATGTCTGTTGAGATGGTCACTTCACCTGAGAAGAACTCCAGAGTCAATCCAAACTCCCCCGAAGTTGAAGCAGCCTTTGAATGAAGAGACCTGCGATTTTAAAAATGGTGCCCACACTGCTGGCTTTAGTTCAAAACAGTTCCACTTTTTCTGAGCGGTTTTTTGGGTGAGCAATATTGTGGGTGATGTGCGGGTGAGGTGGTGAAAGTGACGCTGGGCGATCTCCTGGGTGTTAGTTTCAGCAAATATGACCTTTACGACAAAAAAAAGTGGGCGGCCGGTATTACTGAATCTTGGCGTTAATTACATGCAGAAATTAATGCTGGGCGATATTATGGGCGTTGATTTCGCCCTTTCTGATGATTACGCCAAAAAAAGTGGGCGGGTAGTGATATTTTTCCCGGCGTTACGCACATGGAGAAAGTAATTCTCGGCGATAAGTTTCCGAAAAATGTCCGTCAGTTTCCATTTTGTGGCTAAATGGGCGATATATGGACATTATATGTCATTTCAGCAGTAAAATGGACATTAAGTGGGCGTGAAGCATGCAAAAAAAACGTGGAAAATCTAGCCCTATAAGTTCGCTACCTTAACACTGCTGAGTACAGTTTTAAAATTATCAAAATCTCCAGAGTTAAATTCCTTGCCCCACAATAAGCATGTACCAAATTTAGCTGATATACAATCCTACTCGAGTGAACAGTTTGAGTTGGGTTTAGGCTCCAAGTCTCGACTGGCCTCATCAACATCTCCCTTGGTTCCTCCTTGAGATGCGTGTCCTACAGCTTTGTTCTTCATTCATAGACTGTCTTGCATGCTTCTTCCTCGTGATTAGCCTGGTGTCCAATTCCTGCCTGGACAGAGATAACTTCATCCTTTTGCTGATTGACCAATTCTGATGTCATAAAGCATGCTGTCTGCCTGACTGACTGCACATCCCCCGATTGGCTGTTTTTTTCAGTCTTGAACACAGATTTTCCACCCAAAAGCCTTCACACCCCACCATCGGTGGCCGTGCCTTCAGCTGCTTTGTCCCTAGGCTCTGGAATTGCCTCCTTAAACATCTCCGCCTCTACCTCTTCCTCCTCCTGTAAAATGCTCCATAAAACCTACCCCTTTGACCAAGCTTTTGGTCACTTGTCCTAATAGGTCCTTATGTAGCAAAAGGTGATATATAAACACAAGTTATTGTTGTTGCTGGTATCTCCACAACCAATGAGATTTGTGATTGGGAAATAAGCAGAGGAAGGACTGAGAATGAGGGTGAATTAAATGCCATGAATTCAATGTCAAAGTAGGTACAGTAAGAGAAATAGAGAAAGATTGGATTAAAAGAGAGAGACAGATCAGAAATGTAAGGATTTATTTTTTAAATTTAAGATTTGACTTTTTAAAAATCTCTCCTAAAAATTGAAAACCTGAAGAAATGAGACTTCACACTTGTAATAGTTACTTTTTTGTGCCAGCAAAACGCCTGGTGAGATGAGGCTGGGTATGAATTATTAAACTGCTTTATTTCTCAATCTATAGAGCAACAGTTATGGAATCGATGTAATTATATTTTTATTTCGATCCGTACAGCTTCTCCCATGCAATAATATAAAATAATGAACACGCTATGCTTTCCCATATTCCGTGAGTCACCTTACTTGGCTGAAAGAACAGTTCGGCATTGCACCTATCACACTGAGCAGCCTCTGCTCCACTACTTCTGGTTTCAAAGTGCTGCCACCATGCTGGTTTCTGTATCTCCCTCCTTCAGCTCTCAATGTTCACACTCAGATCAAAGATCCACACACAGTGGGTGTCAGGTGTTCATTGATTATTGAGACAAGCTAATGAATTGCATGTTGTTTATAGTTTTTGTAAAAATCAATTCATATATTGACCATCTTCCACCTAAACTTGAAAGAATATACTTCACTGTAAAAGGAAACAAGATTAAAATGCACTTTTCTTTCAGTCCCACTCCTATCAGAGCACTGCCACTAATGGAAGTCACTGTATACTTCAGGTGGGGCCTACTCCTGCCCCTGCAGTCTACCTTTGTCACCACTGACTTAACTCCTTCTCTTCCACCAACAAATAAAGGACTGATCCTTCAATCCAGTTCCCAATCCCACAACATGCCAACACATCATCATCATCATCATCATCATAGACAGTCCCTCAAAATCGAGGAAGACTTGCTTCCACTCTAAAAGTGAGTTCTCAGGTGACTGAACAGTCCAATATGGGAATTACAGTCTCTGATACTGGTGGGACAGACAGTGGTTGAAGGAAAGGGTGGGTGGGGAGTCTGGTTTGCCGCATGCTCCTTCCGCTGCCTGCGCTTGTTTTCTGCTTGCTCTCGGCCAAGAGACTCGAGGTGCTCAACACCCTCCTGGATGCTCTTCCTCCACTTAGGGCAGTTTTGGGCCAGGGATTCCCAGGTGTCAGTGGGGATGTTGCATTTTATCAAGGAGGCTTTGAGGGTATCCTTGAAACATTTCCTCTGTCCAGCGGGAGCTTGCTTGCCGTGCAGGAGTTCTGGGTGCTTGCTTTGGGAGTCTCGTGTCGGGCATGTGGACAACATACCAACATGTCAGTGCTCTTTGCCCCTCCATGACAGTGCTAATAATAGTCACCTGATTGACTGTGTCAGCACTAAATACCTGCACTGTCCTGTTTGACATTAATCTTCATGAATAACAAACGTTAACTTCACATTCTATTTTAATACAACAAGCTCCAAAATGAACACAAGCTATTCAAATGTCAGGAGTACCTGTATAGCACATGCCGCAGGAGCATGGAGAGTAGGAATGATGGATGGGGATAGAGGATCAGTGATGTTACAGGGTGACAAGGCCTTTGTTTGACAGCTCAGTGCATCTTTCAGTAGCTGTGAGTGAATTGTTCCAGCCCCACTGATTTCTCCATTTAATCAACATGTTCCCATTGTAGTTTTCCTTCAATCTTTCACAGTTTGGATAAATTCTACACATGTAAAATAATATATTCTTTTTACAGAGATCAGATGGCTGAGTCTTCGAAATCTACATTCTTCAGTCAGCAAGATCTGAATCAACTCAAGTCCACTTATGAAACAGGCGGGCTGGAGACGGCTCTGCCTCTGATACAGAAGAAGGTAGAAGACCTCAACAATGTAAAGCTTGACATTGCCGTGACGGGAGAATCAGGCACAGGGAAATCCAGCTTCATCAATGCTATGAGAGGGCTTCGGAGAAATGATAAGGGAGCAGCTAAAGTTGATAGCATCGAAGCCACAATGAAGCCAGCCCCATACCCACATCCCAGCCTGCCCAACGTTTGCTTCTGGGACCTGCCAGGAATTGGAACTACAAAATTCCCAGAGGCTACATTCCTGAGCAAAATGAAATTTTAAAGATACGATTTCTTCATCATTATCTTAGGCTGTCGAGTCATAGGGCATGTTGCAAAACTTGGTGAAGAGATTAACCGACTGAAGAAGAAAGTCTACTTTGTTCGATCTAAAATTGACAATGATCTCCGTGCTCTTGAAATGGAAGGTGTAAAGTTTAACGCAGATGAAGAACTGAAAAAGATCAGGAGTTATTGTGTTGCTGAGTTGAAAGGGTTCGGATTTCAATCACCCACTGTTTTCCTGATATCAAGCCGTAGGGTGAATTAGTTTGATTTCTCAGAATTAAATGAAACCTTTGTGAATAACCTTGACGATATAAAGAAGCATGTTTTATTGCTGTCACTTCCAAACACAACGTTGGAGATGTTAGAGAATAAAACAAAACAGCTTAAGAAACGAGTCTGGATGTTGACAACACTTTCAGGAACAGTGGGAGCAGTGCCCATTCCTGTCCTGTCCTTTGCATGTGACATTGGGATACTGGTTACAGCAATAATACAGTTCCGTCAATATCTGGGTCTGGATGACGACTCTCTTCAAAGACTGGCCAATGTGGCAGGGAAATCTGTGAGAGATCTGAAAGCAGTGGTGAAAACTCCACTGGTGGGTGAAATAAATAAGGAATTTGTAAAAAGAATGTTGACGGGTTCCGCCTTTGTTGCCATTTCAGTAGCTGAGGCTGTCCTCGACCTAGTACCAGTCGTTGGATCCATCTTTGGAACAGGATCATCATTTGGAATGACCGACAAGCTGCTGAATAATGCACTGAATGACGTTACGGAGAATGCACAGAGAGTGGTGAAGGCTGCATTTGGGACTGATTAAATGGACTGCACTAAAACATCAGCACATCGCGCTCCTGTACATCATTAAAAGTTCAAGAATAAAACAGAAAGTAGTGTGAATGTGGCATCTTCCACATCCTCAGGACATCCCGAAGACCAGTGGAAACTCCAGAAACACACATCAACATGATTGATATTTTCCGGAGTTTTCACAGAAACTGCGGTGAAGTTATGGTGAACTAGGGAGAGAAAGCCTCGGAAATTCATTCCATGTACATCACATTCTGTATTAGTAGAGAGACAATTGCAGTATAATCTGATAGTATAGAGACAATTGCAGTGTAATCTAATAGTATGGAGACAATTGCAGTATAATCTAATAGTATAGAGACAATTGCAGTATAATCTAATAGTATAGAGACAATTGCAGCATAATCTAATAGTATAGAGACAATTGCAGTATAATCTGATAGTACAGAGACAATTGCAGTATAATCTGATAGTATAGAGACAATTGCAGTATAATCTAATAGTATAGAGACAATTGCAGTATAATCTAACAGTATCGAGACAATTGCAGCATAATCTAATAGTATAGAGACAATTGCAATCTAATCTAATAGTATAGAGACAATTGCAGTATAATCTAATAGTAGAGACAATTGCAATCTAATCTAATAGTATAGAGACAATTGCAGTACAATCGAACAGTGTAGAGACAATTGCAATATAATCTAATAGTATAGAGACAATTGCAGTATAATCTAATAGTATAGAGACAATTGCAGTATAATTTAATGGTATGGAGACAATTGCAGTATAATCTAACAGTATGGAGACAATTGCAGCATAATCTAATAGTATAGAGACAATTGCAGTATAATCTAATAGTATACAGACAATTGCAGTATAATCTAATAGTATAGAGACAATTGCAGCATAATCTAATAGTTATACAGACAATTGCAGTATAATCTAATAGTACAGAGACAATTGCAATATAAAGTAATATGTGTGACTATAATTCTGAATGTTAATTTCTTGCTATGTTTTCAGTGAATTTTTTGACCATTGGAGTTTTCTTGAATGGGAGAACCAATGAAATAAAGTTGCCATTAGCATCATACTGAATTGTTTTCTGTCCAGTTAATGATGTCTGTCCGGTAGCTCAGTGTTGCGGGGTAATCCCACCTGTGCTGGACTGACTCCTGCTGCACAGGCTGTGGTTGTGCAGGTTAAATTAAATTAATTGGTATAATTACCTTGAGAACCAAATTAAGCTTGCTGTTCAGACCAGGCATCACCTGCGAGGGTTACAAAGGGAAGGGTTTCGGAGGGTGGCCACTCTTATGTGACTTTGAGGAAAACAGTGAACAACAACAGAAGAGCTTACAATTGAGGTGAATGTCAGGAGACTGTAACAGCTCACTGGACTGAGACCGATCCATTCTATTACCATGTGTTCTCAGCAGCTCATCTCCAATGTCCCCATCTCCCACCGCCTCCCCGGTGTGTTCCCGAGGAATTGAGGAGCTTCCTCCTCGTGCGTGTGGCGGGGATGGGTGCACTTCCTCTCTGACAACATGTGTTTGACCCACTGATTGTGGGAACTTTCCCTCTGCAATGTGAGGAAGGCTCCTGATTAACATAAGATTGAATTACAGCCAGGAGTGTGCCGACATTGCACAGTGTGATATCTTCACAGAGCACAGCACACACAGCTTCCTAACATGGCAGGCAGCTCTATCGGAAGTCTTCGGAAATGCCTGGTTCTATTTATTATTAAGCCTGCACTTGCAGTACACAATACGTCCACATCCACAGTGTGGAGCTACAAACAATTCAAGCTTACAGACAGTACACTTCTCCCTCCTTAATGAAGAAGCCATCATCACAACATTGTCATGTATCTCACACTACTGTATATAACTGTATCTTACCATGCTATACATGACTGTAACTAGAGATACCTGTAACCACAAGCATACTTTACCACCAGGGGTGCACTTGCAGGAGACTCTGCATACCTGTTCCACACAGGTATATAAAGGCAGGTTTCAGGCAAGTGTGGCACTTGAGAGCTGTGAAATAAAGGTGCAGGTCCAGAGTGACCTTGACTTCAGCATGTGCCTCGTGTAAGTCTGTATTGCAGGGTCAGGACTTTACAGTGGCGACGAGTTACAGGATCACAGAATCCACAGAATGGCTACCAACGGCTCAGATGAGAAATACAATGCTGGAGACAATTGGGAGGACTTTATAGAAAGGCTCCAGCAAAGCTTTGTAACCAAAGACTGGTTGGGCGATGATAAGGCAGACAAGAGAAGAGCCCATCTCTTGACCATCTGTGGCTCAAAAACATATGCCTTAATGAAGGACCTGATGGCACCCGAGAAACCAGCAAGCAAGTCATTTGAGGAGTTGAGCACACTGGTGAGAGACCACCTGAAGCCAGCGAGCAGCCTACACATGGCCAGACACAAGTTCTACAACTACAGACGCTGTGTGGGCCAGAGCATACCCGACTTTGTGGCAGAACTTCGGAGGCTGGCTAGTTTATGTGAGTTCTCCGATGAACTAAGGAGAGAAGTACTGAGAGACTTTTTATTGAAGAAATAGGCCATGCACGCATATTTTGAAAGCTGATAGAGACCAAGAACTTGACCCTAGAGGCAGCAGCACTGGTTGCACAGACATTCTTGGCAGGAGAAGCAGAAACGAGGTTGATCTATACTGCGGGTACGACAACTTAAGAAACATTGGAACAAGGGGTTCACAGCGTGAAACAAGCCGCTACCCCCATACACAGACAAAGGCAGGAGAACAGGTCTTCAACAGCAGGCAGTGGCGCCAGAAGCCAGCAAGGGCCGCATGAACGGCCGTTCACACCTCATCAACCCACAATGCGAGCAATCAACTACAGATTGAGAGAAGCTCAAGAGAGATCAGCCAGACGCAGCTCATCCTTCAGAAACAATGGAAGCGGTCTGTGCTAGAGATGTGGGGGAAGGAACTCAACAAGGGGGTGTCGATTTCAGCATGCTGTTTGCAGAAACTGCAACTATACAGAGCATCTGGCTCGCATGTGCAGAAAAACAGCAGCTCGGCTGGTATACGAATCGGAAGTGTCGGAAAGCAGACCAGAAGACGGTGGGGTCAGTGCCCGGGATGCCGAGGTACAGTGGGTCAACACGGTCAATATCCACTGTTCTTACAACAAGATGCCTCCAATAATGATGAGGGTCCTACTCAACGGGATACCCATCAACATGGAACTGGACACGGGAGCTAGTCAATCTCTCATGAGCATCCAACAATTTGAACAGCTGTGGCCGCATAAAAGCAACAGACAAAAACTCACAAGGATCGACACCAAACTAAGGACCTATACCAAAGAAATCGTCCCAGTCCTTGGCGGCGCCATGCTCTCAGTCACACACAAAGGGACGGTGAACCGACTTCCCCTGTGGATTGTCCCCGGAGATCTCCCAGCACTGTTGGGGAGAAACTGGCTGGCAAAACTAAATTGGAAATGGGATGATGTTCACGCCATGTCGTCAGAGGAACGAACCTCCTGCTCAACAGTTCTAAGTCGTTTTGAACATCTCTTTCAGCCAAGTGTGGGCACGTTCAAAGGGGGCAAAGTTAAAATCTACATCACACAGGATGCCAGACCGGTCCATCACAAGTCTAGAGCTGAGCCTTATGTGATGAGGGAAAAGATTGAACACGAACTGGACCGGCTTCTGCGGGAAGGCATTATCTCACCCATGGAATTTAGCGGCTGGGCAAGTCCCATCGTCCCCGTCATGAAGCCTGATGGATCGTACGAATCTGTGGGGATTACAAGTCTACCATAAACAGAGTCTCCCTCCAGGACCAATACCCGCTGCCCAGAGCGGAGGACCTATTTGCCACATTGGCTGGAGGAAAACTTTTCTCGAAACTAGATCTCACATCTGCGTTTATGACGCAAGAACTGACCGAAGAGTCTAAGCTACTCACCACCATCAATATACATCGAGGCCTTTTCATGTACAATCGATGCCCATTCGGCATCAGGTCGGCAGCTGCTATATTCCAGCGCAACATGGAGAGTCTGCTCAAGTCCATCCAGGGGACGGTTGTGTTTCAAGATGACATATTCATCACGGGCAGGGACACCGACTCCCATCTCTGCAATTTGGAGGAAGTGCTAAGTCGATTGGATCGGGTAGGCCTAAGAGTTAAGAAATCCAAGTATCTGTTTCTCGCGCCAGAGGTTGGATTTTGGGCAGAAGGATTGCCGCTGATGGAATCCGCCCAACCAAATCCAAAACCGAAGCAATTCGTCTGGCACCCAGGCCCCGGAATGTCTCGGAACTGCGTGCCTTTCTCGGGCTACTCAATTACTTTGGGAACTTTATGCAGAATTTGAGCATGCTGCTGGAGCCTCTCCACGTGCTACTCAGAAAGGGGTGCGATTGGTTTTAGGGGGACGCCCAAGAACGCGCCTTCAATAAGGCACGCAACCTTCTATGTTCCATCAGTGTTTTAGCCTTTTTTGACCCAGGTAAAAAGCTAGTTCTTACATGTGATGCGTCAGTGCACGGGATGGGGTGCATTTTACAGCATGTCAATGATGCGGGTAAATTACAACCCATTGCTTATGCCTCCAGGTCACTTTCGTGGGCGGAGCATGGGTACGGTATGGTTGAGAAGGAGGCGCTCGCGTGCGTGTACCGTGTCAAAAAGATGCACCAATACTTTTTGGGGCCAAGTTCGCATTAGAAACCGACCACAAACCCCTCACGTCCCTGCTATCCAAGTGCAAGGCAATAAACGCCAATGCCTTGGCACACATTCAGCGGTGGGCACTCATGCTGGCATCTTACGACGACACAATAAGGCACAGACTAGGCACAGACAACTGTGCCAACGCGCTTAGCAGGCTACCCCTGGTGACCAAGGAAGGGTCCAACGAACAGGACTGTGAGATGGTCATGGCAATCAATGCCTTTGAATCCACAGGTTCGCCCATGATGGCTCGTCAATTCAGATCCTGCACGACCAGTGACCGCACGTTATCCTGAGTCAAAAGATGTGTTTTAAATGGTGACTGGGCAGAGGCTTGCGATGCCTGCCCCGATGAGATCAAACCTTTCCTTAAGCGCATGCATGAACTATCACTACAGGCAGACTGCCTGATGTGGGGCAGCCGAGTAGTTATGCCCTTGTGAGGCAGAGAGGCGTTTGTCAGCGAGCTCCACCGCGAGCAACCGGGGATTATCTTTATGAAGGCCATAGCCAGATCCCACGTCTGGTGGCCTGGCATTGAAGCAGACTTGGAGCTCTGCGTCCGGCGGTGCATCAGTAATGCCACCAGGGAGGCCCCCCTAAGTCCCTGGCCCACCAAACCGTGGTCGCGAGTGCATGTGGACTATGCGGGCCCATTCATGGGAAAAATGTTCCTCGTAGTCGTAGATGCATTTTCAAAGTGGATCGAGTGCACCATTTTAAACTCGAGCACCACCTCCACCACTATGGAGAGCCTTAGAACCATGTTTGCAACGCACGGAATTCCTAACATATTGGTCAGTGATTATGGTCTGTGCTTCACCAGCGCAGAATTTCAAGATTTTATAGTTGACCACGGCATAAATCATGTTAAGACGGCATCGTTCAAGCCGGCCTCCAATGGCCAGGTGGAGTGAGCAGTGCAAATCGTTAAACAAGGCATGCTAAAAATCGAAGGTCCCACGCTGCAGAGCCACCTGTCGCGATTGCTGTTGGCAAACAGATCTCGTCCGCATTCGTTGACTGGGGTTCCCCCCGTGCAACTATTGATGAAACGGATCTTAAAGACTAGTCTCTCAATAATCCTCCCAGACATGCATGAAATTGTTGAGGCAAAGCGCTGGAAGCTAACTGAGTACCATGACCGAAATTCGAGCGGGAGGTGGAATGAGATAGGGGACAAAGTGTTTCTGCTAAACTATGGCAGGGTCCCAAATGGCTTGCAGGGACAGTAACAGGCAAGGATGGAAACAGGCTACTGGTTGTACAAATGGACAATGACCAAACTTGCCGGAGGCATGCAGACCAAGTAAAAAGTAGATTCACCAACAACACTGCAGAACCAGAGGCAGACTACAATGTGGAACTCACACCACACCTGGTGGACAGACAGAGGGAACAACCTGAGGAAAGGGCAGTCTCAACAGACAGTCCAGGCTAGATACCAGCAATCATACTGAACGAAACAGACAGCCCAGGCGAGCTATCAGCAATCACACGAGAAAAAAACAGGCACCAAGGCAAACAACTGAACCGCAACTAAGACGCTCCACGCGAGAGCGTAGACCACCTGAGAGAATAAAAAGAGAATAAAACCTTGGGGGAGGGTGATTTCATGTATCTCACACTACTGTATATAACTGTATCTTACCATGCTGTACATGACTGTAACTAGAGATACCTGTAACCACAAGCATACTTTACCACCAGGGGTGCACTTGCAGGAGACACTGCAGAAAACCTGTTCCACACAGGTATATAAAAGCAGGTCTCAGGCAAGTGTGGCACCGGAGAGCTGTGAAATAAAGGTGCAGGTCCAGAGTGACCTTGACTTCAGCATATGCTTTGTGTAAGTCTGTACTGCAGGGTCAGGACTTACAAACATCATACATAACTTTCATGTTCATACATAACACAGGATATGTAACTTTTTTTTTTCCATCTTTACAAATTTAACTTTACCACTTGTTTTCTGTTTCGAAGAAGATACCTTTGCTCTCGAACAGAACCTTCCAAACATGGTGTCAATTTCACACTCACTCGAGGCTCATCCTGAGGAACGTTTTCCTCCACGGAATTTCCTTGATTATCATTTGAACTCACTCTAACTTCAGGCTCTTTGTTTTCCTGACTCGGACTCAGACTTTCATTCTGCTTCTCTCCTGGATTTGTTTCCAGTTCATTGGATTAAGGATTTGCTACTGGTATATCAAAACTATCTGATGAGTCAGAAATAATTGAATCATTCCCACCTTCATATCCTTCCATGTCTGTAAGTAAAATATGATCAACATGGACAAACCTAACCTGTCCATTATCAAACATCTTTACCAAATATGTGCGAGGACCACATATTTTCACCACTCTTCCTGGTAACTACTTTAACCATTTATGGTACTGGTTCTTCACTCTCACTTTCTGGTTTAATTTCACACTTCTCTCTTTTACTCTACCTCTATCATGATTCTCTTTCTGTCTTTATTGAGTCTCTTCTACGGACTGTGCCAAATTTGGCTTTAACAACAAGAATCTAGTTCGTGGTTGTCATTTGAGAAACAACTCTGCTGGTGTTCTACCAGCAGTTGTATGAGGAGTATTTCTATATGTAATCAAAAAATTAGCCAATTTGTGATCCAATGACAACTGTCGTTTCTTTGGATTTGGATCTAACATTTGTTTTATGAGGGCACGTTTTACAATTTGTACAGTATGCTCTGCTGCACCATTCGAAGAAGTATGGTGGAACCTTGATATGTTTCACACCATTTTTGCTCGTGAATTGTGCAAATTCTTCTGAATGAAATTGTGGTCCATTATCCGAAACAATTTCTTCAGGGAGGCCAAAAGCAGAAAATACTTTTCGTAAAATGTCCAATGTTTTACTTGTTGTTATTTTCCACATTGGAAACACCTCAACCCACTTTGAATGGCTATCAATCACAATGAACAATTGTTGTCCTTCTAACTCAGCAAAATCAATATGTAGCCTTTGCCACACCCTGGGAGGCTATTTCCATGGCTGTAATGGTACTGGTGGTGGTTGCTTGTTTACCGATTGACATGTTGTACATTGACTCACGAGGTACTCTCTATCTTTATCAAGACCTCGCCACCATAAATAACTGCGTGCAAAAGTTTTGGTCAAGCACATTCCCACATGCTGGTCATGGAAGTCTCCTAATAATTTGGACCTGAATTTATTTGGTATAACCACTCTTGCACCCCACATGATACAATATTTATCGACTGATAATTCATTCCTACGAATGAAGAGTGGATATGTATCTTTGTCTGTTACTTGATTTGGCCATCCATTTGCAATGCACTCATACACCTTTGACATCACTGGGTCACGTTTGGTTGCTCTACCAATCTCTTCAGCTGTGACTGGCAGTTCATCAGTGTATGAAAAATAAAACTCTTCTTCCCTATCGGGTGTAACTTGTGATGGGGAAGGCAATCTAGACATTGCATCAGCATTACTGTGATTAGCTGATCGTCTGTATTCAATATCATATGTATATGCTGACAAAATCAAAGCCCATCTCTGCATTCGGGCTGCAGCTAATGTTGGAACTGGGGACTTTGGATGGAGGATTGCTGTTAAGAGCTTATGGTCCGTGACGATGGTAAACTTAAGACCATACAAGTATTTGTGAAACTTCTTGACCCCAAAAATTAATGCCAAATCTTCCCTTTCAATTTGCGCATAATTACTCTCACTGACACTGAGAGTGCGTGAAGCAAAAGCAATTGGTCTCTCATCCCCACTACTTAATACATGAGAGATTACTGCCCCAACTCCATATGGAGAGGCATCACATGCTAGCTTAATCTCCTGAGATAGGTCATAGTGAACTAACATAGTGCTCTCTACCAATTTGCTTTTACACTCCTTGAATGCTGTATCGCATTCTTTTGACCACTTCCAATGGACCTGTTTTTTTAAAGGTTCATTCAGTGGATGTAATACTGTAGCCAAATTTGGTAGGAACTTCCCATAATGGTTCAAAAGACCCAAGAATGAACGAAGTCAGTGACATTCCTGGGAGTGGGTGCATTTCTAATTGCATCCAATGTTTCCATGCTTGGATGTAAACCATCTTTGTCTACTCTGTACCCTAAGTACTCCACTGAGTTTTTAAATAACTCACACTTACGAGCAGTCACTCGTACTCTGTGCTTCTCTAGCCGTTTGAGGACTTCATTCAAAATGTTGTTAGGAATTTGCCTATTTGGTGCTGAAATTAGTATGTCATCCAAATAACATACTACACCTTCAATACCTTGCAACATCTGGTTCATCACCCGTTGGAATATGGCAGGGGCAGCAGACACTCCAAACGGTAGCCTGCTAAATTGATATAGGCCTAGATGAGCTTTTGTAGTCAAACATGACTTGGATTCCTCATCTAGTTCAAGCTGTAAGTAGCCATTTGTAAGATCCAGTTTTGAAAAGATCTGACCACCTGTAAGTGTTGTGAACAAATCTTCTATATTCAGCAATGTATTGGGGACATTACCCTCTAGAACCTGGTTTACGGTTACTTTATAGTCACCACACAATCTTACCTTACCATCAGACTTAGGTACAACAACAATGGGTGTAGCCCAATTACATCCATCTATCTTACAAATAATGTTCTCAGTCTCTAGTCTTTTGAGTTCTTGCTCAACTTTCTTCTTGAGTGCGTATGGTACGGAACATGGCTTGTAGTAAACTGATCTAGCATCCTTCTGTACCCTGACACTCGCCTTGAAGCCTTGGATCGGACTGCGCATTTCGCAGAACAGCTTCGGACACTGCTTGATAACCTCATCCGTTGATGAAAATCTCACTTCCACACAGAAACTCTTACTCCAATCCAGCTTCAGTGAGCTCAACAAATTTCTTCCTAGTAAGGCAGACTTGTCTCCTATCACTACTATCAGAGGCATGTTCTGAAATTGATCTATATATTTCTACCAAAACGGTGATACGACCTACAGAGGAATTTTCTCTCCCGAGTAGCCTCGCAGCTCTATCTTGGATTTCTCCAGTTGGAAATCACGTAATTTGTCGCGGTATAGTGACTCCGGTACTACACTCATGGATGCACCCATGTCAATTTCCATTGGTATCTTGAATCCCGCAACATCTATGTGGATTTTGATGCTTTCTGAATCGCTGTCCGTTAACCTCGTGCTCCTGATGATGTGTAACTCTAACATCTCCTCGTCCTGTTGTTGTTCTTCCATGCTTTGAAGTCTCTTGGGATTTCTACTCATAGCGTTGAACGCTGGACTCATAGCTTTAAAAACTGGTTTACCCTTCAGTTGGCATGCCTTCGCAAGATGCCCAGTCTTTCTGCAGAGGAAACACTATGCCTTCACGTATGGACAACTTTGAGCAATGTGTTGTCCCAGGCACCTATAGCACAACTTCGATGCTGTTAGAACTTCTAGTTTCTGAGACTTCAGGCCATGCCCGTCTTTTACTTTGAACCTGCAGGTGATTTACCTCGGTTGACTGACGACCGTAATTCTTATTTAATTCTCGGGAATATTGTTCGGCCATGCCCATCGACCTCGCTGTCTGACAAGCAATCTCAAAAGTCAAGTCAACCGTCATCAATTACTTCCTTTTGATTGCATCATTTTTCACCCCACTAACAAAACGATCCCGTAATGCTCGGTTTTGAAAGTTTCCAAAAGTGCATCGATAGCTTTTTCAATGCTACGACGTAATCACTGATACTTTCATCGGACTTTTGATTCCGAATCCTGAAACGATAGCTTTCAGCAATTTCTAATGATTTGGGGTTATAGTGCTGCTCCAGCTTTGTTAAAATCTCTTTAAGCATTGTGTCCTTTGGCTCGTCAGGCACAAGCAGATTTACAAGAGTATCATATAATATCCAACCTGCCTCTTACATTCGCTTTCTTACATTCCAACACAGCGTTCTGGACTGCGTTGTCTGGAACTTCGATTATGTTATTTGCAATGAAATATATTTCTAGCTGATCCACATATGCTTTAAAACATTCCCGGTCATGTCTATATTCTGCCAAATATCCCAATACACCTGCCATTTTCATCTCTAGCTGTTCACGCCGTGTGCTGCATTCTACCTCAGATTTTGTAGTTTTTATCAAAGACAGAAACTTCCAAAGTCTCTCTGTCGGCTAGCAGAATCCTTCACCAACAAAAATTAAGCTTTAAATCATCCGAAAAATCCCATCTCAATCGCCAACTGTGATATATTCACAGAGCAAAGCACACACAGCTTCCTAACATGGCAGGCAGCTCTCTCGGAAGTGTCCGGAAATGCCTGGTTCTGTTTATTATTAACCCTGCACTTGCAGTACACAATACGGCCACATCCACAGTGTGGTGCTACAAACAATTCAAACTTACAGACATTACACACAGGGCGGATGCTTTCAGGTACAGGCCATGCAGCAATCTGTTCTCTATTGAATCAAATCCCACCAGCCGTGTATCAGGCTCTGGGATAACACACACTGGAATGGTGGGAAAGGAGTGCGTGTGTGTTTGGCATCAGGTTCCTTTGTGAATATTATGGTCACATCCATCTCTCGACAGTGAGGGCAGGGATGATATGGAGGTGAGTCGAGCTTCCAGCATTCTCTCAGGGTGTGCATGGGTACACGTGACTTCACGTACTGCGGCCAATCCCGTGAGGCCATTAAGCTATTTCCTGCACTATGTTACATTTGTAGGGTGGGCAAGATGCCTCTGAGGCTCAAAAACTACCACTTTATACAGAGCCTTTAACATAGTAAAACATCCCAAGTCACTCTCCATCCCTCCACAGTCTCCAAATTATCACACTGCTTGTCCGACATCCAGTACTGGATGAACAGAAATTTCCTGCAAATAAATATTGGGAAGACCGAAGGCATTGCCTTCTGTCCCCATCACAAATTGTGTTCCCCAGCCACCGACTCCATCCCTCTCCCTGGCACCTGCCTGAGTCTCAACCACACTGTTCACAACCTTGGTGTTGTATTTTACCCCGAGGAGCTTCTAACCACTGATCCACACCATCACTCAGACCAACTACTACCATCTCGGTAACATCGCCCAACTCCATCCCTGCCTCAGCTCATCCGCTGCTGAAACCCTCACCCAGGCCCATGTTACCTCTGGACCTGACTATTCCAACGCACACCTGGCTGGCCTCCAATCCTCCGCCCTCCATTAACCTGATGTCATCCAAAACTCTGCTGCCCGTATACTAACTCGCACCAAACCCGTTCACACATCGCAGCTGTGCTCACTGACCTACATTGGCTCCCGGTTGATCAATGCCTCTATTTTAAAATTCTCATCCTTGTTTTCAATCTCTCCATGGCCTCGCCCCTCCCCTACATGATGTCCCAGCCTTGGAGTTTACCAAGTGCAGCTGCACCAACACTCAAACAGCTCAACACCATCCAGGCCATGCTGCTTGAATCGTCCGGCATCCACCATGTTAAACACCTCTTCCTCAGGTGACCGAAGGCTGTACTGACACACTGAAGGTGGTGTTGGACTTCATCATCGGCATCGGCCCTTGTTGACAGTAGGCTCCTGAGGTATGGAAAATGGTCCATGTCCAAGGCCTCGTCATGGATCTAGATAATCGGGGTGCAGTACTGTGTGGCGGGGGCAGATTGGGCGATGATCTTTGATTTATGGGTGTTTAGTGTAAGGCCCAGACTCTCATTGCTTCAGTATCTATTCCACTAGTGTCAATGCCAACAGTCTTGAGAAAAACTTCCAGACATAACTTTTGATCAACGAACAATATATTGACATGTGTATCGACATGGCGGACTGCTCTGTCATGAGTAAGTTTAATTAAATACCGCTTGCAAAGAGTATTGTAGAGTTAAAAACCTGCTCCAGAGAAATCCTAGAGACATGTGGACAAATGGAATATACAGTTCAACACAATGGGCAGTCAGGAAAGCTGCTTATTGTAGCGAACTACAACAGGCCAACTCACTTGGACAAAGACTGGTTGAGAAAGTGAAAACTAGACTGGAAAAACATCTTCAGTGTAGGTGCGTCAAAGAAGCGACTCGACACAATGCTGAACAAGTACGAGAGCATGTTCACTGACAGTATGAGGGCATCACTGGGCATGACGCGTATATTCGCATCAAGTCCAACATGAAGCCTGTCTATTGTAAGGCAAGGCCAGTCCCCTATGTGTTGAAAGGTCAGGTGGAGGACGAGCTGGCGGAGCTCAGAGAGAACGGAGTGCAAGTAAAAACTGACAGAGGTGAATGGGTTAACCCGATTGTGGAAATGCCCAAAGCAGGCAAAACTGTACTCTGGTGTGGTGACGACAAAGTGACTGTCAACCAAGCAGTTAACGATGAGCAGAACCTATTGTGTTCATAACACAGATGAGACTGCACACAGGGAGGTTAAAGTAACAGTGACCTCAGTCTTTATTAAGACAATCCAGAGTGAGGAACAAGGCCTTAGGGGCCGGCTTATATACAGTGCTCCCAAGAAATGCTGGGATCCCTTGGGACTTCAGGGGATGCGCTCCCTGGTGGCGGAACATGGGAGTGTATGCTTTACAGATACACAACATCACTCCCCCCCCCAAAGTCAAAGTGAAATCTATTTACAAGGTGAGGCGGTCGGGAGCCTTTCTTTGCCTGGTGGACTGCCTCGGTACAAATGTCTGTTCTGGTGTGTTGGCTGTGCCCTTGCTGGGCTGGCGTGTTGTTGGCCCTGCAGGGCTGCTGGGCGGGCCTGGCCTTGCTGGGCTGTTGGGCATGATGAGTTCAATTTCCTTGTCTGGGGTGGTGTCGTTGATCCTTTGGTTGTGTGTTGCAGGCTCGAAAAAGGTGGTGTCTGCTGTGGGTTGTTCAGGGCAGTCTTTGAACTGCAGTCTCATTTTGTCCAGGTGCTTTCTGCAAATTTGTCCATTGTCTAGTTTGACGACAAACACTCTACTCCCTTCTTTAGCTATCACCGTGCCCGCGATCCACTTGGGACCATGTCCATAGTTTAGCACATACACAGGGTCATTCAGATCAATTTCTAGTGACACAGTGGTGCGACCATCATTTACATTTTGTTGCTGCTGTCTGCTCTCTACCTGATCATGCAGGTTGGGGTGAATCAGCGAGAGTCTGGTTTTAGTGTCCTTTTCATGAGTAGCTCAGCTGGGGGCACCCCTGTGAGCGAGTGATAGCTGAGCAGTATTCAGAACAGGCAGGTTTGGAGTGAGCCTTCTGTGACTCGTTTAAGGCTCTGTTTGATTGTTTGTACTGCCCGCTCTGCCTGCCCATTGGAGGCTGGTTTAAACGGGGCCAAGGTGACATGTTTGATCCCATTGCAGGTCAAGAATTCTTTAAATTCGGCACTGGTGAAACATGGCCCGTTGTCACTGATCAGTATGTGAGGCAAGCCGTGGGTGGCAAACATGGCCCTCAGGCTTTCAATGCTGGTAGTAGCGGTGCTTCCCGACATTATTTCACATTCAATCCATTTTGAAAAAACATCCACCACTACCAGGAATATTTTACTGAGCAACGGGCCCGCATAGTCGACATGGATCCTCGACCATGGTCCGGAGGGCCAGAACCACAAACTTAGTGGTGCCTCTCTGGGCGCGTTGCTCAACTGAGCACACATGCTGCATTGCCGTACACAGGACTCTAAGTCAGAGTCGATACCGGGCCACCACACATGGGACCTGGCTATCGCTTTCATCATTACTATACCCGGGTGTGTGCTGTGGAGATCCGAGATGAACGTCTCCCTGCCCTTTTTGAGTAGCACTACGTGGTTATCCAACAACAGGCAGTCTGCCTGAATGTCCATCTCGTCCTTTCGCCACTGGAATGGCTTGATTAGCTCTTGCATTTCAACGGGGATGCTGGCCCAGCTCCCATGCAGTGCACAGTTTTTTACTCGGGACCGCAGAGGATCTTGGCTGGTCCAAGTCCTAACCTGGCGGGCAGTGACAGGTGATTTATCATTTTCAAACGCTTCCATGACCATCAACATGTCTGCGGGCTGGCTGTGCCACCATCAACAAGTTTGCAGGCTGCGCCATTTCCACCCCCGTGGTGGGCAATGATAGCCGACTGAGAGCATCCGCGCAGTTCTCGGTGCCTGGCCTGTGGCGGATGGCATAGTTATACGCTGATAGCGTGAGTGCCCACCTTTGTATGCTGGCTGAGGCATTAGTATTTATCCCCTTGTTTTCAGCGAACAGGGGTATGAGGGGCTTGTGATCGGTTTCCATCTCAAATTTGAGGCCAAACAGATACTGATGCATTTTCTTTACCCCAAGCACACATGCTAATGCCTCTTTCTCAATCATGCTGTAGGCCCTCTCAGTCTTAGACAAGCTCATGTATGCGTAGGCGACAGGTTGCAACTTCCCCGCAACGTTAGTTTGTTGTAATACACACCCAACTCCGTACGACGATGCATCACATGCTTGCAGAAGTCTTTTACATGGGTTATACAATAAAAGCAGCTTGTTGGAGCATTAAAATATTTCTGGCTTTCTCAAAAGCAATTACTTGTTTTTTTTCCCCATACCCAGTTCTCACCTTTACGCAATAACACATGTAGGGGCTCGAAGAGGGTGGTTAACACCGGTTGGAAGTTACCAAATAGTTGAGGAGTCCCAGGAACGACCGCAGCTCCGTGATGTTCTGTGGCCTGGGTGCGTTCCTGATAGCCTCTGCCTTGGCGTCTGTGGGCCGAATGCCGTCCGTCGCGACCTTTCTCCCCAAAAACTCCACTTCTGTTGCCATGAAGACGCAATTTGACCTCTTGAGCCACAGCCCTACACGATCCAGTCACTGGAGGAACTCCTCCAGGTTTTGTAGGTGCTCGACGGTGTCACGACTCGTGACCAATATGTCGTCCTGAAAAACCACCGTAGGCTCTCCATGTTTCTCTGGAAGATCGCTGCAGCCGACCGAATTCTAAACAGGCATCTGTTGTAGATGAACAGTCCCTTGTCCATGTTGATGCAGGTAAGGCCCTTCGAAGAGTCCTCCAGGTCATGCGTCATGTACGCCGAAGTCAGGTCGAGCTTGGTGAACATCTTGCCTTCTGCCAGCGTCGCAAATAGGTCGTCTGCCTTGGGCAGCGGGTATTGGTCCTGTAGCGAGAAACGATTAATAGTTACTTTATAATCGCCACAAATCCTGACCGTACCATCACTTTTGAGTACTGGAACAATCGGGCTGGTCCACTCGCTGAATTCCTTTGGGGACATGATGCCCTCGCATTGCAGCCTGTCCAGTTCGATTTCCACTCTCTCCCATATCATGTGAGGTACTGTTCGCGCCTTGTGGTGAATGGGTCGTGCCTCTGGGACCAAGTGGATCCGCACCTTCGCCCCAGAAAAGTTTCCAATGCCTGGCTCAAAAAGGGAAGGAAATTTGTTTAGAACCTGGGTACATGAGGCCACATCGACATGTGATAGCGCTCGGATGTCATCCCAGTTCCAGCGGATTTTGCCCAGCCAGCTCCTTCCAAGCAATGTGGGGCCATCGCCCGGGACAATCCAGAGTGACAGTTCATGCACCGTGCCCTCGTAGGTGACCTTGACCATGGCGCTGCCCAGGACAGCTCTTTGGTGTATGTTCTCAGTTTCGTGTGGATGGGGCTCAGGGCTGGTCTGAGTGCCTTGTTGCACCAGTCTCTCAAACATCTTTGTACTCATGATGGATTGGCTAGCGCCAGTGTCCAGATCCATGTCGACGGGTATGCCATTCAATTTTACATTTAGCATTATAGGTGGTCATTTCATCGAACATGTGTGCACCCCGTGTAGTTCAGCATCTGCCACCTCTCTCTGAGGCTCGAAATTGCTTTGATCCACCATGGACTGATCTTCCTCTATCACGTGGTGGTTAGCAGGTTTTCAGAGCTTGCAGCTCGTCTGCAATCTCATTGGAGGTGCCCCGTTGTTCGCAAGCTCTTGCAACCATACCCTTTGAAGGAGCATGAGTAGGCTAAATGGAAGCCTCCACAACGCCAACAAGGTGTGAACTGCCTTGGATTCATCCTTTGTTGTGAACTCTGAGTCATCTGGGTCACCTGAGGCCTGCTGGCAGTTGCAGAAACGTGGGTTCTGCCCTGTACATTTCTGCTCGCAAACACAGTTCCAGTTAATTTATGAACATTGCCAGCACTTGTGTGCTGAGAGATTTGTTTGGTGTCATCACTGGTGAACATAAATGCCTGTGCTATCGCAATGACCTTACTGAGGGTTGGTGTCTCTGTCGTCAAAAGTTTTCGTATGATGGTCTCGTGGCCAATGCCCAGTACAAAAGATTCTCTGAGCATCTGCTCCAGGTAGCCATCAAACACACATTGTCCTGCAAGTCGCCTTAGCTCGGCGACATAGCTCGCCACTTCCTGACCTTCAGATCGCTGGCATGTGTAGAACCGATATCTCGTCATCAGCACGCTCTCGCTCGGGTTAAGATGCTCCTGAACCAGTGTGCACAGCTCCTCATACGACTTATCTGTGGGTTTCACCGGAGCCAGAAGATTCTTCATGAGGCTGTAGGTCCGTGCCCCGCAGACCGTGAGGAGGTCCGCTCTCCTTTTTGCTGCGCTTCCTTTTCCGTCCAGCTCGTTGGCTAATGAGTACTGGTCTAGCCAATCAACATAGGCTTCCCAGTCCTCACCCTCCGAGAACTTCTCCAGGATGCCCACAGTTTGCTGCATCTTTGAGTTGGATTCATATACTCATCGCCAGTTATTGTGTTCCTAACACAGATGAGACTGCACACAGGGAGGTTAAAGTAACAGTAACCTCATTCTTTATTAAGACACTCCAGAGTGAGGAACAGCCCTTAGGGGCCGGCTTATATACAGTGCTCACAAGGGATGCTGGGATGCGCTCCCTGGTGGCGGAACATGGGAGTGCATGCTTTACAGATACACAACAGAACCCGTTACCGACATCACAAGATTTGTATGCAGCACTCTCTGGGTCAAAGGTTTACTCTAAGCTTGACCTGTCACACGTTTACACTGAGCTGAATGTTGACAAAGAGAGTCAACATTGGCCGAGAAATCCCGGTCGGCTGCTTCCTGCGGGTGATAGGGTAAAAAAGTTTAAAAAGATGCGCACTTACCTGAACCTGCTGCGCCCACGTGAGATCCCGGTCCTGAAGCCTTCACTCACTGCGTGTCGGAGCGCGTGCACATCGTGACGTGTGCAGGGCTGGAGCTGCAGTCACATTGCTCTGGGCAGCCAATACAGGTAAAGTATATACTAATTCATAATAATGGGAACTCCGTAAGTTGGAGTTCCCATTATTATAGAAACATAGAAACATAGAAAATAGGTGCAGGAGTAGGCCATTCGGCCCTTCTAGCCTGCACCGCCATTCAATGAGTTCATGGCTGAACATGCAACTTCAGTACCCCATTCCTGCTTTCTCACCATACCCCTTGATTCCCCTAGTAGTAAGGACTCCATCTAACTCCTTTTTGAATATATTTAGTGAATTGGCCTCAACAACTTTCTGTGGTAGAGAATTCCACAGGTTCACCACTCTCTGGGTGAAGAAATTCCTCCTCATCTCGGTCCTAAATGGCTTCCCCCTTATCCTTAGACTGTGTCCCCTGGTTCTGGACTTCCCCAACATTGGGAACATTCTTCCTGCATCTAACCTGTCAAACCCGTCAGAATTTTAAACGTTTCTATGAGGTCCCCTCTCATTCTTCTGAACTCCAGTGAATACAAGTCCAGTTGATCCAGTCTTTCTTGATAGGTCAGTCCTGCCATCCCGGGAATCAGTCTGGTGAACCTTCGCTGCACTCCCTCAATAGCAAGAATGTCCTTCCTCAGGTTAGGAGACCAAAACTGTACACAATACTCCAGGTGTGGCCTCACCAAGGCCCTGTACAACTGTAGCAACACCTCCCTGCCCCTGTACTCAAATCCCCTTGCTATGAAGGCCAACATGCCATTTGCTTTCTTAACCGCCTGCTGTACCTGCATGCCAACCTTCAATGACTGATGTACCATGACACCCAGGTCTCTTTGCACCTCCCCTTTTCCTAATCTGTCACCAATCAGATAATAGTCTGTCTCTCTGTTTTTACCACCAAAGTGGATAACCTCACATTTATCCACATTATACTTCATCTGCCATGCATTTGCCCACTCACCTAACCTATCCAAGTCGCTCTGCAGCCTCATAGCATCCTCCTCGCAGCTCACACTGCCACCCAACTTAGTGTCATCCGCAAATTTGGAGATACTACATTTAATCCCCTCGTCTAAATCATTAATGTACAGTGTAAACAGCTGGGGCCCCAGCACAGAACCTTGCGGTACCCCACTAGTCACTGCCTGCCATTCTGAAAAGTCCCCATTTACTCCTACTCTTTGCTTCCTGTCTGACAACCAGTTCTCAATCCATGTCAGCACACTACCCCCAATCCCATGTGCTTTAACTTTGCACATTAATCTCTTGTGTGGGACCTTGTCGAAAGCCTTCTGAAAGTCCAAATATACCACATCAACTGGTTCTCCCTTGTCCACTCTACTGGAAACATCCTCAAAAAATTCCAGAAGATTTGTTAAGCATGATTTCCCTTTCACAAATCCATGCTGACTTGGACCTATCATATCACCTCTTTCCAAATGCACTGCTATGACATCCTTAATAATTGATTCCATCATTTTATCCACTACCGATGTCAGGCTGACCGGTCTATAATTCCCTGTTTTCTCTCTCCCTCCTTTTTTAAAAAGTGGGGTTACATTGGCTACCCTCCACTCCATAGGAACTGATCCAGAGTCAATGGAATGTTGGAAAATGACTGTCAGTGCATCCACTATTTCCAAGGCCACCTCCTTAAGTACTCTGGGATGCAGTCCATCAGGCCCTGGGGATTTATCGGCCTTCAATCCCATCAATTTCCCCAACACAATTTCCCGACTAATAAGGATTTCCCTCAGTTCCTCCTCCTTACTAGACCCTCCGACCCCTTTTATATCCGGAAGGTTGTTTGTGTCCTCCTCAGTGAATACCGAACCAAAGTACTTGTTCAATTGGTCCGCCATTTCTTTGTTCCCCGTTATGACTTCCCCTGATTCTGACTGCAGGGGACCTACGTTTGTCTTTACTAACCTTTTTCTCTTTACATATCTATAGAAACTTTTGCAATCCGTCTTAATGTTCCCTGCAAGCTTCTTCTCGTACTCCATTTTCCCTGCCCTAATCAAACCCTTTGTCCTCCTCTGCTGAGTTCTAAATTTCTCCCAGTCCCCGGGTTCGCTGCTATTTCTGGCCAGTTTGTATGCCACTTCCTTGGCTTTAATACTATCCCTGATTTCCCTTGATAGCCACGGTTGAGCCACCTTCCCTTTTTTATTTTTACGCCAGACAGGAATGTACAATTGTTGTAGTTCATCCATGCGGTCTCTAAATGTCTGCCATTGCCCATCCACAGTCAACCCCTTCAGTATCATTCGCCAATCTATCCTAGCCAATTCACGCCTCATACCTTCAAAGTTACCCTTCCTTAAGTCCTGGACCATTAATTAATCCTCTCTCATTACACAACACCCAGCCTGAGATGGCCTCCCCCATAGTTGGTTCCTCGACATATGATTGAGAAGCCCCCCAAAACACCTAAAACACAAAAAAATAGAAAAATTACACATATTTTCATTAATTTAAATTAAAGTTATTTATGTATTATAAAAAATGTCTACTTTTCTGATTTTTTTTTTAAAAAGAGGCAGACAAAAGGCAGAAAACTATAGACCAGTTAACTTAACATCTGTGGTTGGGAAAATGTTCAAGTCCATTATTAAAGAAGCAGTAGCAGAACATTTGGAAAAGCAAAATTCGGTCAGGCAGAGTCAGCTTGGAGTTATGAAGGGGAAGTCATTTTTGACAAATTTGCTAGAATTCTTTGAGGATGTAACGAACAAGGTGGATAAAGAAGAACCAGTGGATGTGGTGTTTTTGGACTTCCAGAAGGCATTTGACAAGGTGCTACATAAAATGTTACTGCACAAGATAAAAGTTCACGGGGTTGGGGGTAATATATTAACACGGATAGAGGATTGGCTAACTAACAGAAAACAGAGAGTCGGGATAAATGTTTCATTTTCTGGTTAGCATTTAGTAACTAGTGGGATGCCAAAGGGATCAGTGCTGGGACCCCAATTATTTACAATCTATATTAACGACTTGGACAAAGGGACTGAGTGTATACGTAGCCAAGTTTGCTGATGATACAAAGATGGGAGGCAAGCAATGTGTGCGGAGGACACAAAAAGTCCGCAAAAGGACATGGACAGGCTAAGTGAGTGGGTAAAAATTTGGCAGATGGAGTATAATGTTGGAAGGTATGAGGTCATGCACAAATCAAAGAGTAAGTTATTATTTAAATGGAGAAAGATTGCAAAGTGCTGCAGTACAGCGGGACCTGGGGGTACTTGTGCATGAAATGCAAAAGGATAGTATGCAGGTACAGCAAGTGATCAGGAAGGCCAATGGTATTGGCCTTTATTGCAAATGGGATGGAGTATAAAAGCAGGGAAGTCTTGCTACAGTTATACAGGGTATTGGTGAGGCCACACCTGGAATACTGCGTGCAGTTTTTATTTCCATATTTACGAAAGGATCTACTTGCTTTGGAGGCACTTCAGAGAGGTTCACTCGGTTGATTCCGGAGATGAGGGGGTTGACATGAGGAAATGTTGAGTAGGTTGGGTCTCTACTCATTGGAATTCAGAAGAATGAGAGGTGATCTTTTCGAAACATATAAGATTATGAGGGGGCTTGACAAGGTGGATTCAGAGAGGACGTTTCCACTGGTGGGGGAGACTAGAACTAGAGGGCATGATCTTATATTAAGGGGCTGCCCATTTAGAACTGAGATGATGAGAAATTTCTTCTCTCAGAGGGTTGTAAATCTGTGGAATTCGCTGCCTCAGAGAGCTGTGGAAGCTGGGACATTGAATAAATTTAAGACAGAAATAGACAGTTTCTTAAATGATAAGGATATAAGGGGTTATGGGGAGCGGGCAGGGAAGTGGAGCTGAGTCAATGATCAGTTCAGCCATGATCTTATTGAATGGCAGAGCAGGCTCGAGGAGCCGTATGGCCGACTCCTGTTCCGATTATGTTCCAATGTTCTTATGTTGAAAATAAACTTACCATAGTGGGGAGGGTTTTTAGCAATAACATGTGTTTTTTAAATTTTATTTTATGTTTATGTCTTTCAAAACTCTTACGCCTGTAAAAGTAGGCTATGTGACTGCTTATATCAGGCGCAAGAATTTTCGGAACATCTGCTGGGCAAGATATGGGTAAATATCACAATCTTGCCCATGTGAATGTCCGGGATGTGGAGATACAGTAGATGTATCAAGCTCCAGCATGCGCATTGTATGCTAAAACCGGCTTTTGCGATTCCTTCCCGGGTCCATACACACTCCGGGAGGCGGGAATTTCTGGGTCAATATCTCACCATCAACATTCACGGGGACGACTCATACACCAAGCTGTCAGTTGGTGTAAATTTTTCCCCCAAATCTTCCAGGCTACAATGGATAAGATTTTGCAAGGTGTTCCAAATTGCTTATGCAATGAAGACGATGAGCTGATCGCAACAAGCAGCGAGGAAGAAAATCCAGGAGTGTTAGATATAGTGCTTCAAAGGTTGAATGTTCACAATGTCGAATTGAAAAGGAGCAAATGAGAAGGGAAGGGGTGGAAAATCACTGAGCAAGACCCACTGAAGAATTGTGTGATAGTGGCCACAGATGCTAACCTTGTTCGATTCTGAACTCATGTAAATAATTGCACTTGTTTATGAAAGAATTGTGTGATCATGGGCTGAGATACTGACCTTGTTTGAGGGCTATGGTCACTTTCACTGGCACTGACGCCGAGGTCCTGGTGCTGATGTCAGCTTCGAGGTATGTCTGTAGGAGATGGCAGAGTTCGGTGATCATCCCCTTGTGGAACTGCAGCCTGCTTATGCACTGCTCCTCAAACATACCAAGGTAAGAATAATGCGCACGGTAAACCCTGATTGTGTACGGCCTCCTGCCCCGACGTTTGGGTCCTCTCCTCTGGCATTGACCCACATTGGTCACAACCCGTCTCTGTAGCCAGCACCTTTTGAAGTCTTCGATACAGGACGGTGTGGTGTGCCATTACTGCCCCCATTAAGTTGCCAATGGACTAGACCTGAAAGCCTACCAATGTTTGCGAAATGCTAGTTATGAAGCTGAGTAGTCGCAGCATGCCAACACCTACTCACTCTGCGAGTAGAGAACGCAAGACTGACCGTGACCTCTGTGCCCCAACAGCAACTCCCTTTAATACTGCCTCAGAATGGTTACCACGACTGTTTGTGGCGTGTTCCCTGCCAGCCGGTAAGTGAGGCGCCAAAAGGGAATTTGGGGAGACCGGCACCATCGAGACGTTGCACGCGTACTGATGTCAGGATTTCCATGGTGATAGTCGATGGGGCGGCAAAACTTTGCGCCCTTGAAAACCCAGAACCGAATTTCCCAGCAATGCTCAGCCCTTTGTGCCCAGTTGCCGCCTCTCCCAGGTGCGGCGGTAATTTAGCTGGCGGTAACTGTGGTGCTGGAGAGCAATATCGCCTTACGCTTATCTCTCATTGTGTCCGTGTCCTCCGTCAGGTCGTTTGCTGTGAAATAGCACTTGAGCCTTTCCGTAAAGGCCTCCCAATCATTGCCCACGGTAAAATCCTTTACGAGCCCAGAGTAGCCATGGTTGCGCGGAGTTCGTTCGCTTCCTTGTCGTCAATGTGGTGTACGTAGCACACAAATCACTGACTCCACACGGTCTGGTGTTAATCTAACTGCTGTGACCTTCGTCCTTTATTGTTCAGCTCCAGAGTGCCTCTCAGGTGTGGTGGTCAGCCTTTTATATTGCCTGTTGCAGGTACTTCCAGGTTTCCCAGCACAGCGCCCTCTGTGGTGTACCATTGTGCTTATATTACATTTAAGGTACCAGGACAATACACACATCAATACATAACAGTAACAACCGAATTTCGACCGCTTAATGCCCTTACCACTAACCCTGGGAGTGATTCCACAGCCTCACAACGCTCTGTGTAAAGACGTTTCTCTTGGTCACTGTTCCAAACAGCTTACATTTATTCTTGTATCTCTAGCTCCTTGCCTTGACCCTTCAACCCCTGGAAGCAGCCTGTTTCTATCTACCCAACCCATCTTTCACCATTTTAAACATTTCTATCATATCGCCCTGCAATATGTGTTGAATATGAGAAGGACAAGTCCCAACAGAAAGGGCACCAAGTCAGAATGGGCCTGAGACTGAGCCACCCACCTTTCTGGACAGGAATACACCTGTCTTGTGTGACTTCCTGTATTCCTAATCTGTTGTACAACCACACCTGTCTCAGTGATTATTAGCAATAAACCACAGGCACATCACACTCTCTGCTGCACACTCCCTGTAAGCATTATTTCTGCATCCTGCACACTGGGGAGAAGCTCCCCGGCCCCGTTCTGAGTGACTATTAACAACGCACCCAACCTGTATCATCGGTAACATCACAATGACTATTTACACCATCGCACGGTCCTACATCGCATTATTGTCACTGTACGATTTAGGGCTAGTGGTTACTGAGGTTAGTGGTTGGGGTTATTGAAAGGGAGCAGTGGTTAGTTTTAGGGCTGCTGTCAATGTTCCCTTTAAACACGTTCTGAAGGTCCCACACAGTCAGCTTTTAAATTGAGGTGCAGGCTGGCTTTAAATAATGATGATCTTTCACGCTTATGGGCCCCTGCTGTGCATGCAGCCAATGAACAGTTCAGTTACCGTTGGCCGCATGCCACAATCATTTAAAGTTGGCATGCTGCTTGCTTCGTAATCAACGAGCGAGGATTAATGGTGCAATTTTGTGACATTTGCATTAATCTTGCTATCCCTCGCAATTTATTTTTGCAGCCCTTACTATGTTATTTTGCCTGCCGATGTTGTTCTTTATATCTTTCCCAGTCCCCTGGATTTACACTATTCTTTACACTTTTATACGCTTTTTCAGTTTCTTTTACGTTCTCTCTCACCTCTTGTAGTTCATGGCTGTTTTATTTGTTGAGTAGAGCTCTTTCCCCTTAGGGTCATACACTGATCCTGTATTAAGCTACCACCACCTAATCCGATCCATCATTGACATCAACATAGCTCCAAAGTGGCGAATACAGCAGAAGCAGTGCTGCAAAAAAGTCAATGCCGGGGCACCTAAAGACCCAGCTAAGAGAGCCCTATACAGTCAGCGCCTCACAGCTAGCCTGGCGTGCCTTGATGACCCTGAGATGCAGAATGCCCACAGCGCTTGGTCTGCCCTCCAGGCTTCGATAACCAGTGCCTGCAAAGAGATGCTCGGTCATTCAACCAGGAAACACCAGGACTGGTTTGATGAGAATGACCAGGAGATCCAAGAGCTAATAGATTGCTAGCGCGTGGCATTTCTGAGCCTTAAACGACAATCCAACCTGGGAGCAGCAAGGCAGCATTACAAACGGATTAAGGCTGAGGTCCAACAAAAAACCCAGGACCTAAAGAATAGGTGGTGGATGGAGAAAGCACAGGAGATTCAGCAGCTGGCTGACAACCAAGATGAGCGAGGATTTTTCATCGCAGTCAAGGCCACCTACGGGCCAAACACCCAAGGCCCCACCCCACTGCTGGCCAAGAATGGGGAAACACTCATCAAGGACACCGAGACAGTCAGGGCCTGCTGGAAGGAGCACTTCGAAGATCTCCTGAATTGAGACTCTGTCTTTGACTCGAGTGTCCTCAACTCCATCCCGCAGCATGCTATCCGCCACTGCCTCAGTAAAACTCCAGCACTGCACGAGGTAGAAAAACCCATAAGACAGCTCAAGGACAACAAGGTTACGGGAGCGGATGGAATCCCTGCTGAGGCGCTAAGGTATGACGCAGAGGCACTGTTGGCGCGAATACATGACCGTATCTCCCTCAGCTGGAGGGAGGAGAGCATGCCAGGAGATCTCAGAGATGCAGTGATTGTGACCACCTTTAAAAAAGTGGACAAGTCCGACTGCGGCAACTACAGAGGAATCTCCCTGTTATCAACCACTGGGACAGTCATCGCTAGAGTCCTCCTCAACCATCTTCTCCCTGTGGCTGAGGAGCTCATCCCGGAGTCACAGTGCAGATTTCGTCTGCTACGGGGCACAACTGACATGATCTTTGCAACACGACAGCTGCAAGGTAAATGCAGGGAACAGCACCAACCCTTGTACATGGCCTCCTTTGAACTTACAAAGGCCTTTGACACTGTCAACCGCGAGGGTTTATGGAGCGTCCTCCTCCATTTCGGATGCCCCCAAAAGTTCATCACCATCCTTCGCCTGCTCCACAACGAAATGCAGGCCGTGATCCTTACCAACGGATCCACTGCAGACCCAATCCACGTCCAGACCGGGATCATTGCCCCAAACCTCTTCTCAATCTTAGTATACCCATCCTCTTGTATGGCTCAGAGACATGGACCATAAACAGTAGACACCTCAAATCGCTGGCGAAATATCATCAACGATGTCTCCGCAAGATCCTACAAATCCCCTGGGAGGACAGACGCACCAACATTAGCATCCTTGACCAGGTCAACATTCCCAGCATTGAAGCACTGACCACACTTGATCAGCTCCGCTGGGCAGGCCACATTGTTCACATGCCTGACACAAGACTCCCAAAGTAAGCGCTTTACTCGGAATTCCTTCACGTCAAACAAGCCAAAGGTGGGCAGAGGAAACATTACAAGGACCTCCTCAAAGCCTCCCTGATAAAGTGCAACACCCCCACTGACATCTCGGAGTTTCTGGTCAAAGACCGCCCTAAGTGAAAGAAGTGCATCCGGGAGGGCGCTCAGCACCTCGAGTCTCATTGCCGAGAGCAGGCAGAAACTAAGCGCAGGCAGCGGAAAGAGCGTGCGGCAAACCAGACCCACCCACCCTTTCCCTCAACGACTGTCTGTCTGATCTGTGACAGAGACTGTAATTCCCGTATTGGACTGTTCAATCACCTAAGAACTCACTTTTAGAGTGGAAGCAAGTCTTCCTCGATTGCGAGGGATTGCCTATGATGATGATGATGTACATTTGTAGCAAGACTTCTCTGCTTTTTTACTCTATCCTCCTTGTAATAAACGCCACCATTCCATTTACCTTCCTGATTACTTGCTGTACCTGCATACTAACTTTTTCTGTTTCATGCACAAGGACCACCAGGTCTCTCTGTACTGCAGCACTTTGCAATTTTTCTCCATTTAAATTATAATTCGCTTTTCTATTTTTTCTGCCAAAGTGGATAACCTCACACTTTCCCACATTATACTCCATCTGTCAAATTATTGCCCACTCACTTAGCCTGTCTATATCCCTTTGCAGATTTTTTGTGTCCTCCTTATAATTTGCTTTCCCACCCATCTTTGTATCATTAGCAAATTGGTTACATTACACTCAGTCCTTTCATCCAAGTCATTAATATAGATTGTAAATAGTTAAGGCCCCAGCACCAATCCCTGCGGCACCCCACTAGTCACTGTTTGCCAACTGGAAAATGACCTATTTATCCCGACTTTCTGCTTCCTGTTAGTTAGCCAATTATCTATCGATGCTAATATATTACCGCCAACCCCGTGAACTTTTATCTTGTGCAGCAACCTCGTATGTGGCACCTTATCGAATGCCTTCTGGAAATCCAAATACACCACATCTACTGGTTCCTCCAGCAAATTTGTCAAACGTGATTTCATAAAACCATGCTGACTCTGCTTGATTGTATTATGTTTTTCCAAATGTCCCGCTACTACATCCTTAATAATGGACTGCAGCATTTCTCAACGACAGATGTTAGGCTAGCAGGTCTGTAGTTTCCTGCTTTTTGTCTGCCTCCTTCTTCAAATAGGTGCATTACATTTGCGGTTTTCTAATCTGCTGGGGCTGCCCCAGAATCGAGAGAATTTTGGTAGATCACAACCAATGCATCCACTATCTCTTAAGATACTTCTCTTAAGATACGAGGATGTAAGGCATCAGGTCCAGCGGACTTGTCCGCCTTTAGTCACATGAATTTTACCAGTACTACTTCATTAGTGATAGTGATTGTATTAAGTTCCTCCCTTCCTATAGCCCCTTGATTATCCACTATTGGGATGTTTTTAATGTCTTCTACCGTGATGTCCTATTCCCAGCCCACCCCATTCCCCACTCACCCTGTTCCCACTCACCCTGTTCCTCACCCACCCTGTTCCCCACTCACCCTGATCCCCCTCGCCCCGTTCCCCCCTCACCCTGTTCCTCACTCACCCTGTTCCCCCTCACCCTGTCCCCCCCTCACCCTGTTCCACACTCACCCTGTTCCCCTCACCCCGTTCCCCTCTCACCCCGTTCCCCCCTCACGCTGTTCCCCACTCACCCTGTTCCCCACTCACCCCGTTCCCCACTCACCCTGTTCCCCCCTCACCTCGTTTCCACTCACCCTGTTCCCACTCACCCCGTTCCCCATTCACCCCGTTCCCCACTCACCCCGTTCCCCACTCACCCCGTTCCCCACTCACCCCGTTCCCCACTCACCCCGTTCCCACTCACCCCGTTCCCCACTCACCCTGTTCCCACTCACACTATTCCATTCCTTGTGCGAGCTGCAACCGAGAACAGAACTCCTATTTGGGGAACTGTCCCCACCCTGCCCATGTGCCCTGAAGGTGTAATACTCACACTTTCTGACCTATAAGACATTAGATTGCTGATGCTCTCTACATTGCTTGAAGAAATGCAAAATTCACAAGAAACCCCCCCTGAGTTTGGGCTCATTTGAAAGGAAATTTAATTTGGGACTATCTACCAAAAAGTTTGTACGGGTTGGTTAGGGTTAGGGTTAGGGTTAGGGTTAGGGTTAAAGTTTGTAACTCTAAAGTGCTTATTGAAGAAACTACAAACTTTAATAGAATTATGAACTTTTACAAGACAAATTCAAGCCTGTGGGCGGACCTAGGGAACAAAAGAAGCCCACTTGATTATTGGAACTGTCTGGGTGTGAAGACTGAGTTAACCTTTCTGGAAGAATGAGTATTTGAAAATCCTTCTCCACGAGAGACATTACCATCACAAAATCACCCAGAGGTAGCTCCCCATCAACATGGGTCTGGACAAACCATTTCAACATATACATCACAAAGAGGCCCAATCCAGTGAAAGACTAAGCACAAAAGGACATTGCAATTACCAAACTAATATTTCCATCAGGAGACAGTTTTCGAACATCAACCCACCCAAGACATATCAACTTTAACTAACCCGACAAAAATTACAAAGAAGAACCAAGCCCACCAAAATTATACAAAGGATTGTGAACAAATTGGGCGGCAAGATTAGAATCACTAAAATCGTATAACCACCCACTGTTTTCAACAGAGAGGAGAGAGAGCGAGTGAGAGGGGAGAGAGGTGGCTGCTACTACCTCATCAAGACAAGGTGAGAAACCAATGCGACAGTTGTAAACTAACCTCTCCAGACTCGAAGTCTTGAAGTCCTAAAGGAAGGAAGAACATCACCATCTACCATTAACTATCAAAAGGATTGGCAAGCATAAGTCCCTGTTGCCCTGGAGTCTAACCTAGCTAGAATTAGGTATTGGGAGGTGGGAGGTATAATTTTACTGCCACCCGCTTTGAATGTGTAATGTATGGTTCTTTATTAGAGTGATTATAAGTTTAACCTTGTACCTTTCTTTGTATTGTTCTTTATTATACTGATTGTAAGTTTGGCCTTGTATTTTCTTACGAGAGTAATAAGCCTGTATTACCCTGACTGTAATAAAACCAAAGTTCTTTGCATCAAACCAGTGTCCTTTGCACTTTTGTCATACCCTCAAATAAATCCAGAGTACAGAACCTAAAGGAGGGGGAGTAATTTGAAACCGTTCAAGTTGGTCAGAAGGGAACCTGACCCCCTCATAAAGACCACACACCACCCCCCCCACCCCACCCTTTACAAAATGGCAGACCGTGGCATGACTCTGGTACACAGGGTGTGATGTGGAAAGTTCTGGTTTGGGGCAAAGAACCAAAATGGAAGAGAGGATTTCCTCCTTTGTGTATAAGAAAGTAAATGTCACTAAAGAATGGGTGCTTAGTCTGTTGAGCGCTGAGCGTCCGGCTGACGCTGCAGCCCAATGGACAGCAAGTAAAGATCACAAAGAAGCAGTAGAGAAGGCAATCTGGTTGGTCTGCCGACAGTGACAGTTCCAACTTCGAGATAGAATGAATGAAACATTACAGGCAGAGTTATGGGAATGCGCTATCAGGAAAGGGTTATGCCAGAAGAAAGATTATCAGGAGAACTCCGTAAGCTAAAACAGGAAAGGTCCCAGATAATGGAAAGGTTCAAAAACAGTCAGGACTATTTTCAATGTCAGGTTACCGAGGCCAAAAATAATGAAAAGTCACTGAGGGAGGAAAGCATTCGCCTCACCCTACAAGTAAAAGAGCTCCAGGAAATATTAAACGATGTGCAAGCAGCGAATAAAGTAGCGAGCACTAATGGGTTTGAATCGGGAGACCACGGTCCCTGCCAGCAACAAATTAAAAGTTTAAACCTTGTTCTGTACAAAGCAAAAGGCATGGTACACCGGTGCAGCAGCAGGAGGGGCAAATCAGTTGCAGGGCGGACAGGGATAGTGAACCACCACCACCTGTAGCACCGAGGTTCAGCTCGGCTTGGCCGCAGGGAAGAGAGGGAGGCAAGCAAGAACAGGGAGAGCCAGAACTAGGGCCAATGTACCCAGTCCGGCAACAGAAGTTTGGCCCGCCCACCCTTAACGGGGTCAAGGGCCACTGGAAAGTCAGTTTTTGGTCCCCCACACTCCCCACCAGCTTCGGGCTATGATAAGCCACCTGGGAAAGCTAACTCCAAAGGGAGACCCCTCGGTTCACTTTGTGGAAGTGGAACAGGCAGGGATTATTAATGGGTGCGATGATGCAGAAATGGCAAAGGTGCTTCTACTATCTCTCGACAGCAAACTGTACCAGTCCCTCTCTACTGAGAGCAATAGAGGACAGAAAACACTTGCTGCCATCCAAAAGGACATTTTTGAAGCTATGGGCTGCAATGACAGGAGTCCCTTCTCTAGAGTAGAACAAACGGTGCCGCTCACAGGAGAAACCCCACAGGCTTTCGCAGACTGACTGTGGATGGTGTATAAAAGCACCTGGAGTGGGGACATAGACAGAGATCACTTAAACCCAGATGAATTAACACACTGGCTCCGAAGCCTAGTAGCTAACAGTTTATCCAGAATAAGAACTAAGACTGAGGCCTGGTTCGACCCCAGAGATCCCCAAGCCACAGAACAGGGAGTGCTTAGGCAACTGACCCTAGCTTACACAAACGGCAGAGGGACAGAAGAGCACCCACAAAAGGGAAGGGTTCACGAAATCCGACCTAACCAACTCCTCCAATACAAAACATACCTGCTTCGGGTGCGGAAAGAGTGGGCACTGGAGAAAGGATTGTAAAAATCCTTGGAAGAATCGCGCAGGAAACAATTCTCCAGCCCCTGCCCAAAAGACCGAGACAGATAAGCCAGTCCGTCCTCACTCATTTGAGACCTTTCTAACCGCACTCCGAGCAATGATAGATGGCCCTGGAAAGGTAGCCACCACCACCGGTACCGAGATCCCATCTGCCCCCTCCCAACCAAAACCGTGACTGGGACAGGCATAGCCTGTCCACCTGTGTGCCTCGAGTATGATGCGTGGGGGAGCCCAACTGTACAGATGGAAGTGGAAAAGGTGAAAGGGACTTACTTGCTGGACACCGGTGCCTCAAGCACCCTTGTCTATGTAGCTAACCCTGCCGCCTTACCTCTGTCTAATGGGGTCCCCTACAGCTGAGTGGGTTTCACAGGCACTGAACAGACTGGCTCATTCTCCGTTCCGCTCTCTATTCATTTAGGTACACACCATACGAAGTGGACTTGTATCCTGATGAAATGGGAACAGGAAGGGAGAGGGATCCTGGGGGCTGACTTCATCCTAGGCCATGGGAACCTAGTGGATTTAAGGAACCACTTTCTTTGGGGGTTAGTCTGTACAGGACAGGAGAGTGAGGTGATGGTTAGCCTGGGAAAACAGGGAAAATGGACGGTGTGCACCATGAAACCAAATGAGGGTTACGACCTTGAATCACTGGTCAGTAATACCCCTGTAGGATATCAAGAAAATGTGAGGAAAAACCTTGCAGCTTTTGCCACTCACAAACACGACTGTGGGAGAATAAATGGGGTCGAGGTTAGCATAGATGACCCAACCGCAGAAACAGTACAACTTCCCCAGGGAGGCGGAGGCAGACATGGAAACAGCCTTGGGTTCGCTAGTTAAATATGGGGTACTGAGACCGATAGCTACCCATGTGAACTCTCCATTGTGGCCGGTTAAGAAACCGGATAACTCCTGGAGAGCCATGGTGGACTATCGAGTACTCAACTGTAACCTCCCCGCCTGTGCACCCACTGTTGCTGCTGTCGCCGACCTCATTGGAAGTATCCCAGCCTCCGCGACCACCTTCACGGTGCTGGATATTTCCAACGGGTTCTGGTCCATACCTTTAAGAAGGGAATATCAGTACATGTTTGCTTTTACCTTTAAAGGACAGCAATACACTTGGAACTGTCTCCCTCAGGGCTTCCACAGCTGCCCCAGTATTTTCCATCCGTGTATGGCCAACTGTTTAAAGAACTTCAGCAGACCCCAGCAATTAGTACAGTATGTAGATGACCTGCTCCTGTTCACCGATGAGGGGGAGGAACATGGCCCACTGCTGGCTGAGCTGCAGGAGCTGCTGAAAGAAGAAGGATTTAAAGAAAATCCCAAGAAGGCACAGATCGGCCTGAAGGAAGTAAAATTCCTGGGACTGACTGTGCGCGCTGGGGAGAGAGCCATTGACAAAGCTAGAAGGGAAGCAGTGCAGAAGTTATCCACCCCCAACACAGTAACAGGAGTAAGATCTTTTCTAGGGCTAACCGGGTACTGCAGAGATTTCATTGAGGATTATGCAGCCACAGCAGCCCCTCTGCTCCGACTCCTACACAAGGGAGTGAAGTGGGAATGGGACAAAGGTTGCGAGGCAGCATTTATCCAACTCAAGAAAGACCTGCAGACCGCGCCAGCTCTAGGAGCCATAGATGGGGGTAAAGAGTTTTTCCTGGAGGTAGGAGCCATTGGGGACAGCCTGAGCGCAGTACTGCTCCAAGAGCAGCACGGCCGGCTGAGACCAGTGGTCTACTCCTCCAGGATACTCACGGACATGGAAAAGGGATATTCCAACTGTGAGCAGCACCTCCTGGCCACTCACTGGGCTGTGAAAAGATCACTGATCTTCGAAGGGGGATCCCCTATCACACTCCTTACCCACCATATGCCCACCCAAATGCTCCTGGAAGGGAGAATCAAGGACGGGACAGTGAGCAGTGCCCGCAATGCTAGCTGGACCCTGCTCCTCTCTCAAATGGACCGAAGGGTAAAGGGTCTCTGCGTGCCAAGACTCGCAGCCAACATGATTTATGCAGGGACAGCCCACTGGCGTTCTGTAGAAGGGGTATGGGAAATTAACAAAGGCTTTTGGGCTAGGTTATACCCCACAGGCTGAGAGATCTATGTGGACGGTCCAAGCACGGTATATGTGGATGAACGACTCACAGGCTGCGGAGTTTATGACCCCGAGGCAGGCATTTCCCTGGCGATTAAACTCCCCAATACTATGAGCGCCCAGAACACTGAACTGTCTGCGGTGGTGTACGTAGTTACACACCCCAAAGAATTCCCTACCCCATACACGATTTGCTCGGACAGTATGTTCATATGTAAGTCGTGTATGGAGTACCTGGCTATCTGGTCCCGCCACGGACACACATCCGCAGACGGGAGACCCCTGGCAATTAAGCCCCGACTGGAAAAGATCATGAAACCAGTAGGGAAGGAAGGGAATATCTACATACATAAGGTGAAGGCACATTCCACCACTGAACCCCGTAGCGAAGGAAACCAACAGGCTGACAGGTTGGCCAAGCAGGGAGCCCGCACGGGCAAACTCTGGGATCCGTACAATCCAGGAGCCATAGCAGCAGTCGGGGCAGGATGGGGATGGCAGGGAAGGCAGGGATAGCTTTGCCCTGGGACCTAAAAACGGCTCAGACCCAAGACCCAGTCCTCAAAACTGTCCTGAACACGCTGGCTAAAGGGGAAAGGATAGACGGCCCATATGGCACCGCAGCAATTGCCATTAAAGAAGGCATGCTGTTCAGGGGAGGGCAATGGGTAGTACCTCAACAACACCAGAGAAAATTTCTACAGCTGGCCCACGAGGGTCCAGGAGCAGGACACTCCGGACCTGAGACCACTTGGCAATGAGTAGAACAGGCAGGGTGGTGGCCGGGACTCAGGGAAGACATCCACGAGTTCTGTGCTCGCTGTCTGGTGTGCGCGGCCAACAACCGCAACCCCCAGAAAAGAAAGATGTCTATGGGACATATCAGGAGGGTAGAGGGACCCTGGCAGGCGATCCAAATCGATTACATAAGGCCCCTACCCACTGCCTAGGGAGGTTACAAGTACTGTCTAGTATTATTGGAAGTATTCACCAAATGGGTGGAAGCCTTCCCATGCCGAACAGCCACTGCCCTGGGAACAGCCAGGATCCTGGTCAGAGAAGTGTTCTCCCAATGGGGACAACCACAATACGTGGAGTCCGACCAAGGGAGCCACTTCACCGGGCCGATGATGCAGGAGACCCTGAAGGTGTTCGGCATCAAAGGAAAATGTCATGTAACCCACAACCCGCAGTCATCCGGGCCTGTGGAGCATTTAAACCGCACTGTCAAAGAAAGGCTGCGCAAAGAGACAGGGGACTCACCCAAAGGGTGAGTAGAGGTCCTACCACTGGACCTCATGGGGTTCTGGGCCAGCCAGTCAAAGAGCACGGGGTACTCCCCATACGAGCTCATGACCGGCAGAGCCATGCGAAACCCCACCCATTTGTTAGCCCCGGGACTCACGAAAGGTCAGCTTAGGGAAGCGAACCGGGACAGCTTTGTCAGGAATCTGTTTGAATAACTCAAACAGATTCACTGGCAGGTTGCTAACAACATGGGCAAACAGCATTGGAGCAACTGACTGCTGCCAGAACCCCACAAGCACCACGAGTGGGAGATAGGGGACCAGGTTATGGTAAGGAACTACGCTAGAGTCGGGATCTTTGAGGCACTGTACATGGGACCGTACCACATTATCGACAAGGCAAGCCCCATGATCTGCGCTATAAAATTGTCCCGCCGAACAAAGTTTTCACATAAATCAATGCAAACTTTTCAACCCAGAGGCAGCAACTAAACGCAAGGGACAGCTAAAAACTGTAAACCGTACTAAAGACAGGGACCCCCAGTCAACAGCCCCCGACTGTGGAAATCCCACAGGGAACATGGCAGACCCACAGACTGCACCTAGAGGGGCGGTGGACTGTGTTACTGGAGGAGCTGTCCCACCAATCATTTGGGATTCGCATGCACCTCCAGTAGCCGGAGCCTTAAGAAGGATTCCCCGCACACCATGGCCAAAGACAACGTGGTCACCAGTGCTCCAATTTGAATGGTTCAGCCCTGGGAGAGGGACCAGCCGCAAAAGGGCACCTAAGGTCAGAGACCAGCCCGCGAGCAGGGACACCCAGTCGGTAGCCTCGGGTAACAAGGGACCCCCGGAAGAGATAGCAGTGGACCAGCCACCAAGTGAGAGTCCCCAGCCCATAGCCCTCAACCAGGCAGAACAACCCCCAGGGGAAGAAACGAACCAGGCAGCCACCCCCAAAAGAGCGGTGTGCTGCAGCACCAGAGGGGACGTTCCCCCGATAGTGTGGGACTCAAATCCACGTCGGGTCAGGGTACTTCGGGTTAGGTGGTGCAGACCGACCTATTACTTACCTCGCTAGACACCCAGCGGGAGAAGAAAGAGAGCAGGCAGGAATTAACCTGGGCACCCGGAGACGGGTGGCAGATGTACATATATAGCGATGTGAATTTAAGGATGTTTAGCAATATGAATTTAAGAATATTTAGTGAATAAATTTAGAATAGTGTAAGATTTATCTGTGTAATGATAAGTATATATGCATTAGTTAACTGGGGTAAGGAAAATAATCTACCTGTGCAGCTGTTAAAAGAAGCACAGGCCGGGTAACACCCGGGAGTAAGAAGAATCTACCGCTATTGCTATTAAGGAAGCGCTGGTAAGATAACAAGCAGAACGACTGTGAAATAAAGTTAAAAGCAATCAGTCCACAAGGAACTGAATAAGACAGCCAGTCAATTAAAGACTATGAGCCCAACTTGGAACTCAGTCACCTTTGTCAAGTCAGAGAGCTTTCTCAGGGCTCGACAATCTGTTTCATGTGCCCCTACTGGAAAGAGGCCAGCATGTGAAGGATCCTGTTCCTGCTCACCCTGATAAGGATGAGCAGCAGCGACCGAGGAGACGTGGAAGAATCCCTCAGTTACGGGTGTTCAGGAGGGAGAGCACCGATCGTAACCGCCAGGGATGGCACCTGAGACATGGAAGAACTCGCCGATTACGCCCACGAGGGAAGATGGTCAGGGTAGCTGGGATCTAATTCTGCCCACTACTCCAGCCAGGAAGGCTTCACCTACAGGAAGGGCTCAGTTCCATGCCCCCGGATACGGATCATCGCTGCCCGAGTCAGTGTTACAGAGGGAAAACGTGTATGTTTGACTTGCAAAGGAAACATTCCCCTGGGAAGATGGTGGTGGCTCTGAAAAATCAGCAAGGACGCATGGGACCAGGAATCGGACTGGGAAAGATTCGGTAATGATATTTAACGCACCATCACGGGGACACGGGGAGGAGTAAAAGTGTGTTGGGACAAATGGTGGGAATCCGAACAAGGAATTTATGTTTGAATGTGGGGATCAGAGAGTATTTGTCCCACAGGCATATCGATCACCTTCGCCAGGCAATGGCAAGATGAAGGGGACGGGATGGGGTGGGATTCTAGCCTACACGGGTGCGCGGTCGCACACTCCCCACTCCCAATTAACACCACCGAACTAAGAGCACACATTAAGAAACCCCTACCCACAACCCCGCCAATATGCAATAGAAAGGTGTCCTTCCACCACCAAGGGACCTGGAAACGGATTAGTATTGGTACCGACCGAAAAGGTGTTATACATTATGCAGTATCTTCAGTAATTTTAAACCTTACCGAGGTACACCTACCTGCATGGTGTCCGAAGGAAAGAGAGCTGCTATACCACGTCCTAATTAGAGACATGTTCAAGATATTTTATGAGTGAGACTTTGGAAATGTAGACAAAGCAGACCGATACACCATAAACGCTAGGGACACCATGGACTGAGGGAGACCTAGAAGGGGAATCACAACGATGTTTTCACTACCTACAATACAACATCCTCTGTAATAAATAGCCGAGATGATATAGAACTGCAAACACAGATAAACAGTTGAAAGACCCAATTGAGAAAAATCCTAAAACAGGAGAACACCATGGTAAGATCAGAACTACACGAGGACCAGGTCTATTTAAAGGAAATAGTGGCTGAGCTGGAAAAACAGGCACAGACAGTGAATGCACTTATACGGGAGGATAGAAATGCTTCTGACCAGGCTGCACAGAATGAGGTGTGCATACTATATGGGGCATGGTTGTTGGGCGAGGGCCGCAACACCTGGAGGATTTAGGACAAGGTGTAGTCCCCTCTTGGATCAGGAACAAGCACCTCGCAGTCCTCCACCCGTACAGCAATTCACTAAGCCCGTGCCAGCTCTGCCTAGCCTCTGAAGCCTACCCTGTCCCAGTAGGCTGTGGGAAATCTAACCACACTATTATTGGGATAGTATTAAGGAATCTGGTCATGGCTGGGACAGCCCGCACCAGTATACCGGGTGGAAAACATTGGAGTTATTCAGGGAGGTGCACACATTTGTTTCGCAGCGGTCCCACCCTACGTCATAAAGTGGGAGCACGCTGTAATGGGTACTGACCTCTCCGGGTGCCGGAGCCGGGGTGCACACGTAATACTGTGTCCCCAGTACTTGAGTGCCCATTCTAAGTCACAGTGTGGGTTTAAAGCTGCTGGCGCACAACCTATTAACTGTACCATGGAGGTAATGGCACAAGACCATGTGCCTCCACAGGGAGCACACATAGAGGGTGGGACATATTGTGTCACCAACAGTGTACCCCTCTACCAGCATGGACACTTCTGGTGTCCGGTAAGTGACAGCAGTTTTTGCTTCAAACCTGAGGCATCAGTTCAAGTGGCCCAGGAACGGATTGTCCCCATTCCTGAACCCTCCATTGTCCACCTCACTGTGAAAGTAAACATTACAAACCTGCAGGATTATGTTATACATTTTGGCTATGCAATTCCCCCTCTACCCGAACATCTTACCACTCTGCTAAAAGCTGTAATTATCTCACAAAAACACTTCTATACTCTAGAACAGAAAACCATTGAGATAGGGAAAAAGATTCTTGAGATCGCCATTCCGCCTTGGTGGAACCTTTTCAGAAATATCGAAGTCGCAGTCTGGATCCGAATCGCTTCCCATACTTCAGTTATTTATCAACTCGCGATTATACTTTACTTATGGTGTCTCACTTGCCGACACAGAGGCCGTCAGGTCAGGCACCAAAGGGTGCTATATGCTCCTTGGCTGAACTTGGGAATCGCGCAGGGAGGGGTGATACCATACTACCATGTTTAATTTGTGTTTGATTTTACCTGCTGTAAACCGCAACATCGCGAGTGTTGTAAGAGTGCTAATTAAATGTTTTGACTATGTACCTTTATTTTACTGAACTTAAAACATGTTTGACTATGGACCTTTATGCTATTTGAGAATATGTTACTATGTGTTTTTATTTTACTTTACTTAGAGTTGTGTATGACTGTATACCGTCATTTTACTGTGAAAACCGAGTAAAAGTGGGACATCATACCCACTCTATGCTATAACCGAACTGTAATGACTGTATTCACCTGTATATTTCATTGCATTTCAACAGGGGATGCAGGGTAATGTTTAGCTAGTATAAATGCAGGGAAGGTTGACTCTCAGGAGCAGGAATTTTGCTGACCTTGATTGACACTCAAGAATGTGGAGTGTCAACAGGGGGGACTGAAAGCATGCAAAATTCACAAGAAACCCCCCCTGTGTTTGGGCTCATTCGAAAGGAAATTTAATTTGGGACTATCTACCGAAAAGTTTGGAACTCTAAAGTGCTTATTGAAGAAACTACAAACTTTAATAGAATTATGAACTTTTACAAGACAAATTCAAGCCTGTGGGTGGACCGAGGGAACAAAAGAAGCCCACTTGATTATTTGAACTGTCTGGGTGTGAGGACTGAGTTCACCTGTCTAGAAGAATGAGTATTCGAAAATCCTTCTCCACAAGAGACATTACTATCACAAAATCACCCAGAGGTAGCTCCCTATCAACATGGGTCTGGACAAACCATTTCTGCATATACAAAGAGGCCCAATCCAGCCTGTATGTGAAAGACTAAGCACAAAAGGACATTGCAATTACCAAACTAATATTTCCATCAGGAAACAGTTTTCAAACATCAACCCACCCAAGACATATCAACTTTAACGAGCCCGACAAAATATTACAAAGAAGAACCAAGCCCACCAAAATTATACAAAGTATTGTGAACAGATTGGGCGGCAAGATTAGAACCACTTAAATCATATAACTGGCCACTGTTTTCAACAGAGGAGAGAGAGAGCGAGTGAGAGGGGAGAAAGGTGGTTGCTACTACCTCATCAAGACAAGGAGAGAGAAACCCACATGACAGTTGTAAACTAACTTCTCCAGACTCAAAGTCTTGAAGTCCTGAAGGAAGGAAGAACATCACCATCTACCATTAACTATCAAAAGGATTGGTAAGCATAAGTCCCTGTCGCCCTGGACTCTAACCGAGCTAGAATTAGGTATTGGGGGGTGGGAGGTATAATTTTACTGCCACCCGCTTTGAATGTGTAATGTATGGTTCTTTATTAGAGTGATTATAAGTTTGGCTTTGTACCTTTCCTTGTATTGTTATTTATTAGAGTGATTGTAAGTTTGGGCTTATATTGTAGAACAAGAGTAATAAGCCTGTATCAAATAAAACCAAAGTTCTTTGCATCAAACCAGTGTCCTTTGCACCTTTGTCACACCCCCCAAATAAATCCAGAGTACAGAACCCAAGGGAGTGGGAGCGATTCGAAACCGCTCAAGTTAGACAGAAGGGAACCTGACCCCCTCATAGAGACCACACACCACCCCGCCTCCCCCCACCCCCGTTTACAGCTGTATGGGCAATTGAATATTATTTTTTGTTATCAGTCCTGTTTTATTATTAACATGTTTTTTTTTTGTTGCTTACTGTAATCTTTGCTGATGCCGGAGTATATCATTTATTTTTCTCTTTATTTTTGCACTCTGATCTTTCCATTACTGCCTGTTTATGTCATCTTGTGATTATTTTTATTGAGCCCCAGACAATCCTGATCTTTATTGGTTTAAAGTCCTTTCTACAATCCAACCGTCCGTTTCGGCTAGGTCCTTGGTCCCAACCCGTTTCAGGTGCAGCCTGTCCCAGTGGAACAACTCCTTCCTGTCCCAGTACTGGTGCCAGTGTTCCAACAATGGAAGCCCTGCTTCCCACACCAGGCTTTCACCCACACATGTACTTTCCTGGTCTGTTTGTCCCTCGGCCAATTAGCAGGTGGTTCGGGTAGTAATCCCCAGATTATTACCCTCGAGGTCCTGCTTTTTAATTTTGCCCATTGCACCTGAAACTCCCTCAGCAGGATCTCCTCCCTGCCCTTTCCGATGGCGTTGGTTCCGACATGGATCACCACAGCTGGTTCTTCCCTCTCCCTTTCCAAGTTCTTTCCCAGCCTATTCCAGATATTCCTTCCCCTTGCACCGGGTAGGCAACACAACCTCCTAGCCTCTCAATCGTCACTGCAGAGAATTCCCTGTATTCCCCAATTATCAATACCCCAATAACTACAACCATTCAGCTGTTCTTCTGCTCCACAGTGCATTGGTCAGCATTCTGTCCATTCTCCCCGCAATCTTTCTCCTGATCCCCACTGGTAGCAAGTACATCGCTTCTATTGGACAGAGCAAGATCCTGTGGCTCACTGCCCGGCCTCCACTAGTTTCCCTTTCATACTGAATGCTATTAGATGGATTTCATTTTTGCACGATATGGGGTCAAGGGTTATGGGGGGCGGGCAGGGAAGTGGAGCTGAGTCCATGATCAGATCAGCCATAATCTTATTAAATGGCGGAGCAGGCTCAAGGGGCCAAATGTCCGACTCCTGCTCCTATTTCTTATGTTCTTATTCCGTTTGATCCATTTCATTGCTCAGTTTAGTTTAATTGGACTATTTCTTGCACTATTGACCTCAGTTAAAATTTATTCATCTGTTGTTAATTATTGAAAGCTGATGGTTCAGTTTTTGCCCATTGACGCTTATTTATTCTGTTCTATTTTTTCAGATTATTTGGCCATTAATCAATGATATAGTTTGGTGTTAAATATTCACCCTGTTCCCCCTCACCCCGTTCCCCTCTCACCCCGTTCCCCCCTCACCCCATTTCCCACTCACCCCGTTTCCCCTCACCCCGTTCCCCCTCACCCCGTTCCCCCCTCACCCTGTTCCCGACTCACCCCGTTCCCGCTCACCCCTTTCCCGACTCACCCCATTCTCACTCACCCTGTTCCAGGCTCACCCTATTCTCACTCACTCTGTAAGATGAAGGGTTTGCCTCGGATTAACTTGGAGCAGCAAGGACACTTAGTTAACACGACCGGCTACTTTTCAGAGATTGACACTGGAAAATAATGACAAGACACCTATAAGTATAGTTTCCACAGTGCGAGGCAGTCTTTACTGAGCCTGATCAACCTGTAATCAACATTACACCTATCAGTCTGTCCCTTGAGCTGCTAAACTACGTTATAGTTACCAGTTGCTCAGTTCCCTGTGTGCTCACAATCGTCGCAGTGGGTCCGCTGATGTGATGTGTGTCTGCTGAGGACTGGCCGGGTCACCCTTCCATAACAACAGCCGTGTTCCCACTGGTCTTTGCTGAGTCTCTGCCTCACTTTCCCTGCACACTCACCATCGACCCGGTGGTCTGACGGCTTCGTGGAGCAAACTTCTGATGACCGACTACATCACCTTTCTCTCACGACTGCAGCTTCCTGTCCCTCCATCGTATGTGTGTTTTATCCCTGTCTTTTCTCAGGTCTTGTTTCCATAGCTACCTGTCACTCATTGAATCCTTCCTTTGATCCATTGATGATCTATCTTCTTTGTGAGCACGCATTTAGCACCTCAGAACCTGGTCTATTGTCTAGTCCAGCTATCATGGACCTCACTGTGTTCAGTATCAGTCTTTACATTTCTGCAAAGGTTTGGTCAGTGTCGGTGTTGACATGTCCACAAAAAGACCATTGTGTTGGGGTTTCTCAACAGGTTACACTTTGTGTGAGTTTACATTTCCACAAAAGGTTTCTTACAGTCCCATTGTGTTGGGGTTTCTCTACAGATTAACATTAACCATTTTAAACAAGAGTCTCCAAGAGTTCTTACAATTACAGGGAGTCAATATTTACAGCTTTTGTGTTTTAAATATTTTATACAGAATGTTTAAAAAGGTTAATCACAGAGTACTATTCCCTGGGCCTAACACTGGTATTAAGAGCATAAGTACATAAGAAATAGGAGCAGGAGTCGGCCATTTGAACCCTCGAACCTGGTCCACCAATCAATAAGATCAGGGCTGATCTGATCTTGGTCTCAACTCCACCTCCCCGCTCACTCCCCATAACCCTTGACCCCCCCTTATCGTTCAACAATCTGTCTATCTCCATCTTAAATATATTCAATGACCCAGCCTCCGCAGCTCTCTGGGGCAGAGAATTCCAAAGAACCACGATCCTCTCAGAGAAGAAATTTCTCCTCATTTCTGTTTTAAATGGGTGACCGCTTATTCTGAAACTGTGCCCCCCTGTTCTAGATTCCCCAATGAGGGGAAACATGCTCTCTGCATCTACCCTGTCAAATCCCCTCAGATCTTATATGTTTCAATTAGATCACCTCTCATTCTTCTAAACTCCAAGTAGTACAGGCCCAACCTGCTCAACCTTTCTTCATATGACAACCCTTTTATCTCAGCAATCGTGAACCTTCCCTGAACTGCCTCCAATGAAAGTATATCCCTCCTTAAATAAGGAGACCAAAACTGTACGCTGTACTCTGGGTGTGGCCTCACCAATACTCTGTACAGTTGGAGCAGGACTTCTCTACTTTTATACTCTATCCCCCTTGCAATAAAGGCCAACATTCCATTTGCCTTTCTGATCACTTGCTGTACCTGCAGACTAACCTTTTGTGTTTCATGCACAAGGACCCCCAGGTCCCTACAAGCCCTACACTCTGTTCTCAACACTCGATCTTCCCAGATCCCCCCCATTCCCACTCACCCCGTTCCCACTCACCCTGTTCCCACTCACCCTGTTCCCACCTCACTCTGTTCCCCCCTCACCCCGTTCCCACTCACCCCATTCCCACTCACCCCATTCCCAATCACCCTCTTCCCACTCACCCTGTTCCACCCTCACCCCGTTCCCACTCACCCCGTTCCCACTCACCCTCTTCCCCCCTCACCACGTTCCCACTCACCCCGTTCCCACTCACCCCGTTCCCACTCACCCTCTTCCCCCCTCACCACGTTCACACTCACCCCGTTCCCACTCACCCTGTTCCCCCCTCACCACGTTCCCACTCACCCCGTTCCCACTCACCCCGTTCCCACTCACCCCGTTCCCACTCACCCTCTTCCCACTCACCCTCTTCCCACTCACCCTGTTCCATCCTCACCCCGTTCCCACTCACCCCGTTCCCACTCATCCTCTTCCCACTCACCCTCTTCCCACTCACCCTGTTCCATCCTCACCCCGTTCTCACTCACCCCGTTCTCACTCACCCTGTTCCCCACTCACCCCGTTCCCCCCCTCAGCCCATTCCCACTCACCCTGTTCCCACTCACCCTGTTCCCCCCTCACCCTGTTCCCCCTCACCCTGTTCCCCCCTCACCCCGTTCTCACTCACCCTGTTCCCACTCACCCCGTTCCCACTCACCCTGTTCCCACTCACCCTGTTCCCACTCACCCCGTTCTTAATCACCCCATTCCCATTCAACCTGTTCCCACTCACTCTGTAAGATGATGGGTTTGTCCCGGATGAATTGTAGCAGCAAGAGCAATTAGTTAACACGATCGGCTACTTCTCAAGATTTTGACACTGGAAAATAATGAAAGACACCTATAAGTAGAGTTGCAGGATAGTTAAGAGGAATACGTGGCTTGAGGAGTGGTGCAGGAGGGAAGGATTCAAATTCCTGGGCCATTGGAACCCGCTCTGGGGGAGGTGGGACCAGTACAAACCGGATGGGCTGCACCTGGGCAGAACTGGAACCAACGTCCTAGGGGGAGTGTTTGCAAGTGCTGTTGGGGAAGGATTAAACTAATATGGCAGGGGGATGGGACCCTATGCAAGGAGACAGAGGGAAGTAAAATGGGGGCAGAAGCAAAAGATAGAAAGAAGAAAAGTAGAAGTGGAGGGCAGACAAACCCAAGGCAAAAATCAAAAAGGGCCACATTACAGCAAAATTCTAAAGGGACAAAGCGTGTTAAAAAGACAAGCCTGAAGGCTCTGTGCCTCAATGCAAGGAGTATTCGTAGTAAAGTGGATGAATTAACTGCACAGGCAGCTATTAACGAATATGATATAATTGGGATTATGGAGACATGCCTCCAGGGTGACCAAGGCTGGGAACTCAATATCCAGGGTATTCAACATTCAGGAAGGATAGACAGAAAGGAAAAGGAAGTGGGGTGGCATTGCTGGTTAAAGGGGAAATTAACACAATAGTAAGGAAGGACATTAGCTTGAATGATGTGGAATCTGTGTGGGTAGAGCTGTGAAATACCAAAGGGCAGAAAACATGAGTGGGAGTTATGTACAGACCAGCAAACAGTAGTAGTGAGGTTGGGGACAGCATGAAACAAGAAATTACGGATGCGTGCAATAAAGGTACAGCAGTCATCATGGGTGACTTTAATCTACATATAGATTGGGCTAACCAAACTGGTAGCAATACGGTGGAGGAGGATTTCCTTGAGTGTATTAGGAATGGTTTTCTAGACCAATATGTCGAGGAACCAACTAGAGGGCTGGCCATCCTAAATTGGGTGATATGTAATGAGAAAGGACTAATTAGCAATCTTATTGTGCGAGGTTCCTTGGGGAAGAATGATCATAATATGGAAGAATTCTTTATTAAGATGGAGAGTGACACAGTTAATTCAGAGACGAGGGTCCTGATGTTAAGGAAAGGTAACTTCGATGGTATGAGACGTGAATTGGCGAGAATAGATTGGCGAATGATACTTAAAGGGTTGACGGTGGATAGGCAATGGCAAATATTTAAAGATCACATGGATGAACTACAACAATTGTACATCCCTGTCTGGAGTAAAAATAAAACAGGGAAGGTGGCTCAACCGTGGCTAACAAAGGGAAATTCGGGATCGTATTAAATCCAAGAAAGAAGCATATAAATTGGCCAGAAAAAGCAGCAAACCTGAAGACTGGGAGAAATTTATAATTCAGCATAGGAGGACAAAGCGTTTAATTATGAGGGGGAAAATAGAGTATGAGAGGAAGCTTGCTAGGAACATAAAAACTGACTACAAAAGCTTCTTTAGATATGTGAAGAGAAAAAGATTAGTGAAGACAAACATAGGTCCCTTGCAGTCAGAATCAGGTGAATTTATAATGGGGAACAAAGAAATGGCAGACCAATTGAACAAATACTTTGGTTCTGTCATCTCGAAAGAAGACACAAATAACCTTCTGGAAATACTAGGGGACCCAGGGTCTAGCGAAAAGGAGCTTCTGAAGGAAATCCTTATTAGTCAGAAAATTGTGCTAGGGAAAGTGATGGGATTAAAAACCGATAAATCCCCAGGGCCTGATAGTCTGCATCCCAGAGTACTTAAGGAAGTGGCCCTAGAAATAGTGGATGCATTGGTGATCATTTTCCAACAGTCTATCGACTATGGATTAGTTCCTATAGACTGGAGGGTAGCTAATGTAACACCACTTTTTTAAAAGGGAGGGAGAGAGAAAATGCGTAATTATGGACCGGTTAGTCTGACATCAGTATTGGGGAAAATGTTGGAATCAATTATGAAAGATGAAAACAGCAGCGCATTTGGAAAGCAGTGACATGATCAGTCCAAGTCAACATGGATCTATGAAAGGGAAATCATGCTTGACAAATCTGCTAGAATTTTTTGAGGATGTAATTAGTAGAGTGGACAAGGGAGAACCAGAGGATGTGGTGTATTTGGACTTTCAAAAGGATTTTGACAAGGCCCCACACAAGAGATTGGTGTGCAAAATTAAAGCACATGGTATTGGGGGTAATGTATTGACATGGATAAAGAACTGGTTGGCAGACAGGAAGCAGAGAGTCGGGATAAACGGGTCCTTTTCAGAATGGCAGGCAGTGACTAGTGGGGTGCTGCAGGACTCAGTGCTGGGACCCCAGCTATTTACAATATACATCAATGGTCTGAGGAAGGACGTTCTTGCTATTGAGGGAGTGCAGCGAAGGTTCACCAGACTGATTCCCGGGATGGCTGGATTGACATATGAAGAGAGACTGGATCAACTGGGCCTTTATACACTGGAATTTAGAAGGATAAGACGGAATCTCATAGAAACATATAAGATTCTGATGGGACTGGACAGGCTAGATGCTGGAAGAATGTTCCCGATGTTGGGGAAGTCCAGAACCAGGGGACACAGTCTTAGGATAAGGGGTAGGCCATTTTGGACTGAGATGAGGAGAAACTTCTTCACTCAGAGAGTTGTTAACCTGTGGAATTCCTTGCCACAGAGAGTTGCTGTTGCCAGTTAATTGGATATATTCAAGAAGGAGTTAGATATGGCCTTCATGGCTAAAGAGATCAAGGGGTATGGAGATAAAGCGGGAAAGGGGTACTGAGGGAATGATCAGCCATGATCTTATTGAATGGTGGTGCAGGCTCGAAGGGCCGAATGGCTTACTCCTGCACCTATTTTCTATGTTTCTATGTTTCGAAGGAATTGAGTGTTATAACTCCAAGTTTGCAGATGACACTAAGCTGGGTGGTGGTGTGAGCTGTGAGGAGGATGCTAAGAGGCTGCAGGCTGACTTGGACAGGAGAGGTGAGTGGACAAATGCATGGCAGATGCAATATAATATGGATAAATGTGAGGTTATCCACTTTGGTGGCAAAAACATGAAGGCAGAATATGATCTGAATGGTGGCAGATTGGGAAAAGGGGAGGTGCAACGAGACCTGGGTGTCATGGTACATCAGTCATTGAAAGTTGGCATGCAGGTACAGCAGGCGGTGAAGAAGGCAAATGGCATGTTGACCTTCATAGCTAGGGGCTTTGAGTATAAGAGCAGGGAGATCTTACTGCAGTTTTACAGGGCCTTGGTGAGGCCTCACCTGAAATATTGTGTTCAGTTTTGGTCTCCTAATCTGAGGAAGGACGCTTTTGCTATTGAGGGAGTGCAGCAAAGTTTCACCAGACTGATTCCCGGGATGGCAGGACTGATATATGAGGAGAGACTGGATCGATTATGCCTGTATTCCTGGAGTTTAGAAGACTGAGAGGGGATCTCATAGAAACTTATAAAATTCTGATGGGACTGGACAGGTTAGATGCAGGAAGAATGTTCCCAATGTTGGGTAAGTCCAGAACCAGGGGTCACAGTCTAAGGATAAGGAGTACGCCATTTTGGACCGAGATGAGGAGAAACGTCTTCACTCAGAGAGTTGTTAACCTGTGGAGTTCTCTCCCGCAGAGTTGTTGATGCCAGTTCATTTGATATATTCAAGAGGGAGTTAGATATGGTCCTTACAGTGAAAGGAATCAAGAGGTATGGAGAGGAAGCAGAAAGGGGGTGAATGATCAGCCATGATCTTATTGAATGGTGGTACAGGCTCGAAGAGCCGAATGGCCTTCTCCTGCACCTATTTTGTATGTTTCTATGTTTCTATAGTTTCCACTGTGTGGTGGTCTTTACTGAGTACTCATCTCCAGAATCAACCTTGTGAGCCTTCTCTGAACAGCCTCCAATGCAAGAATATTCTTCCTTAAATACGGAGACCAAAACTGTACGCAGTACTTTAGGTGTGGCCTCACCAATACCCTGTACAGTTGTAGCAGGACTTCTCTGCTTTTATACTCTATGACCCTTATAATAAAAGACCAACATCCCATTCCTGATTCCCTGCTGTACCGGCATATGAACTTTTTGTGTTTCATGCACAAGGACCCCCAGGTCCCTCTGTACTGCAGCACTTTGCAATTTTTCTCCGTTTAAATTATAATTTGCTTTTCTATTTTTTCTTCAAAAGTGGATAACCTCATATTTTCCAACATTATACTCCACGTGCCAAATTATTGCCCACTCACTTAGCCTGTCTACATCACTTTGCAGATTTTTTGCGTCCTCACAATTTGCTTTCCCACCCATCTTTGTATCATCAGCAAACCTGGCCACATTACACTCGGTACCTTCATCCAAATCATTACTGTAAATTGGAAATAGTTGAGGTCCCAGCACCGATCCCTTTGGCACACCACTGTTTGCCAACTGGAAAATTACCCATTTATTCCGACTCTCTGTTTTCTGTTAGTTAGTCAATCCTCTATCCATGCTAATATATTACCCCCAACCCCGTGAACTTGTATCTTGTGCTGTAACCTTTTATGTGGCACCATATCAAATGGCTTCTGGAAATCTAAATACATCACATCCACTGCTTCCCACTTATCCACTCTGCTTGTTACATCCTCAGAGAATTCATGCAAATTTGTGAAACATGATTTCCCGTTCATAAAACCATGCTGACTCTGCTTGATTAAGCTATGCTTTTCCGAATGTCCCACTCCTGCTTCCTTAAAAATGGATTCCAGCATTTTCCCAATGACAGATGTTAGGCTAACTGGTTGATAGTTTCCTGCTTTTTGTCTGCCTCCTTTTTTAAATAGGGGCATTACATTTACGATTTTCCAATCCGCTGGGACCGCCCCAGAATCCAGGGTGTTTTAGTAGATTACAACCAATGCATCCACTATCTCTGCAGCCACTTCCCTTAAGACATGAGGATGTAAGGCATCAGGTCCAGGGGACTTGTCCGCCTTTAGTCCCACTATTTTACCGAGTACTACTTCTTTAGTGATAGTGATTGTATTAAGTTCCTCCCTCTCTATAGCCCCTTGATTATCCACTATTGGGATGTTTTTAGTGTCTTCTACCGTGAAGACCAATACAAAATATTTGTTCAATGTCTCTGCCATTTCCCTAATCCCCATTATTAATTCCCCAGTCTCATCCTCTTGGGGACCAACATTTAATTTAGCCACTCTTTTCCTTTTTATGCACCTGTAGAAACTCTTACTATCTGCTTTTCTATTCCTTTCTATTAATTTCATAATCTATCTTCCTCTATCATTTTTTTAGTCGTTCGTTGCTGGCTTTTAAAAGTTTCCAAATCCTCTGGCCTCCCAATAGTCTTGGCCACATTGTATGCCCTTGTTTTCAGTTTGATACGCTCCCTTATTTCCTTTGTTAGCCATGGATGGTTATCCATTCTCTTGCAGTCTTTCCTTCTCATTGGGATATATTTTTGTTGCGAGTTATGAAACATTTCCTTAAATGTCTGCCACTGCTCAACAACTGTCCCACACTTTAATCTATTTTCCCAGTCCACTTTAGCCAACCCTGCCCTCATACCTTTGTAGTCTCCTTTATTTAAGCTTAGGACACTGGTTTGAGATCCAACTTTTTCACCGTTCAACTGAATTTGAAATTCAACCATGTTATACTCATTCATTCCAAAAGGATCCTTCACTAGGGGATCATTTATTAATCCTGCCTCATTACACAGTACCAGATCCAAGATAGGCTGCTTCCTGGTTGGTTCCACAACGTACTATTCAAGGAAACTATCCCGGATACACTCCATGAACTCTTCCTCAAGGCTACCCTGGCCAATTTGCTTTGTCCAGTCAATATGAAGTTTAATATCGCCCATGATTATTGCCATTCCTTTAGTCCAAGCCTCCATTATTTCTTGATTTATACTCCGTCCAACAGCGTCGTGACTGTTAGGGGGTCTATAGACTATGCCCACCAGTGACTTTTCCCCTTATTATTCCTTTACTCCACCCAAACTGATTCAACATCTTGATCTTCTGAGACAATATCCTTTCTCACTAACACACTGATCTCATCCTTTATTAACAGTGCTACCCATCCTCCTTTTCCCTTCTGTCTGTCCTTCCGAATTGTCAAATACCCCTGAATATTCAGTTCCCAGTCCAGGTCACCTTGCATCCACATCTCTGTAATGTCAAATACCCCTGAATATTCAATTCCCAGTCCAGGTCACCTTGCATCCACATCTCTGTAATGGCTATCAGATCATACCCATTTGGATCTATTTGCGCCGTCAACTCATCTATTTTGTTATGAATGCTACGTGCATTCAGATAAAGAGCTTTTAAATTTGTTTTCCTGATTTGACCCCACTTTCTGAATCACCTTTATGTTTATACATTCTGTCCCTTCCTGCCACGCTCTGGTTTTCACTTCCCCCAGTGCTACCCTGATCTATTGCCTTCTCCTTATTCTTTGACTTCTTAATTTTCACTCCCCTAAATCCTCCCCTCCACTAATTAGTTTAAAGCCCTCTCTACAGCCCTCATTATTTGATTTGGCCCCAAGCTGCTCATACACCCCCAGCAGAACCTCTTTCTTTGCCCTAATCACAGTGGTATGGACGCCATTTTCTAAATCGCAGTTCGCATCATTTAAAAAGTTGCTTCAACTTCGGGGGAATTTGCATATACTCTGGAGGTCAATTGAGGTGATGTGAATATCTGAATAAACATCTTATCATACTGTGGACGATTGGAAATTACTTTCGGTGTCTTATTGGGGACATTTATTGTTTATGAACAATCGGTGTAATACTGATAGCTATTGGAATGGGGCCTATCATTTCTCAGCCTCTCTTGATGACCACGCACATGCTGCAGACTAGAGATGGCAGAAGGTACATTCGACAGCATTATGTGCCCAATGTAAGACGTGCCAGACTGATGAGGAGGACCAGACGATACACCCCCCGCACTTACAGTGAAAAGCGGTCTTACCTCAACTTCTCTGAAACCACCTGCCTTAGGATACTGTGCTGCCGCAAGGAGGTTATCAGTAAGATATACCAGCTCATCAAGGGGAGATCTGCAGCCTACCAGCACCATCAGGACCGCACTGTCTGTCGAGGCCAAGGTCACCGTGGTACTTTCGTTCTATGCGTCGGGTTCCTTTTAGGCCTCAGCTTGCGACATTTGCGCTATATCTCAGCATTCCACACATTGCTGCATTACATAGATCACTGAAGCCCTTTACGCACGCAGGGTGGACTTTATCAGCTTTCCTATGATCAGGGAGGCTCAGTCTGAGACGGCTTTAGGATTCTACCAAATTTCTAACTTCTCCAAGGTGCAGGGAGCAATAGACTGTATGCACATTGTGATGCAGGGACCTTTTCAGGATGCAGAGGTTTTCAGGTTTTCAGGCAAGGGATTCCATTCCCTGAATGTCCAACTCGTTGTCAACCACCAGCAAGTTATTATGACAGTGAATGCTAAATTTCCGGGCAGCATAGAAACATAGAAACATGGAAAATAGGTGCAGGAGTAGGCCATTCGGCCCTTTGAGCCTGCCCCACCATTCAATATGATCATGGTTGATCATGCCACTTCAGTACCCCATTCCTGCTTTTTCTCCATACCCTTTGATCCCTTTAGCCGTAAGGGCCACATCTAACTCCTTTTTGAAATTATCTAATGAATTGGCCTCAACAACTTTCTGTGGTAGAGAATTCCACAGGTTCACAATTCTCTGAGTGAAGAAGTTTCTCCTCACCTCGGTCCTAAATGGCTTACTCCTTATCCTTAGACTGTGACCCCTGGTTCTGGACATCGGGAACATTCTTTCTGCATCGAACCTGTCCAATCCCATCAGAATTTTATATGTTTCTATGAGATCCCCTCTCATTCTTCTAAACTCCAGTGAATAAAGGCCCAGTTGATCCAGTCTCTCCTCATATGACAGTCCAGCCATCCCTGGAATCAGTCTGGTGAACCTTCGCTGCACTCCCTCAATAGCAAGAATGTTCTTCCTCAGATTAGGAGGCCAAAACTGCACACAATACTCAAGGTGTGGTCTCACCAAGGCCCTGTACAATTCCAGTAAGATCTCCCTGCTCCTATACTCAAATCCTCTCGCTATGAAGGCCAACATGCCATTTGCTTTCTTTACTGCCTGCTATACCTGCATGCCAAGTTTCAATGACAGATGTACCATGACACCCAGGTCTCGTTGCACCTCCCCTTTTCCGAATCTGTCACCATGCAGATAATAATCTGCTTTCCTGTTTTTGCCACCAAAGTGGATAACCTCACACTTATCCACATTACACTGCATCTGCCATGCATTTTCCCACACAGCTAACCTGTCCAAGTCACCCTGCAGCCTCCTAGCATTCTCCTCACAGCTCGCACTGCCACCCAGCTTAGTGTCATCCATGATGCTCACATCCTGTGTGAGAGCGCTGGATCTGGCATGTTTACCACTCAGCCACAAGGTCAATGCTGGATGCTTGGTGACAAAGGATACGGTCTCGCCACCTGGCTGATGACCCCCGCTGCGTGACACCCACACCGAGGCCGAGAAGTGATACAATGAGAGCCACAGATCCACTCGCAATATTGTCAAGAAAACCATTGACGTGCTTAAGCAGCACTTTAGATGCCTGGACCACTCAGGAGGTGAGCTCCAATACCACCCTGAGCAGATAACTCAATTCGTGGTGGTGTGCTCCATGCTGCACAACTTGGTCAGGAGGGGACAAGAATTACCAGAAGGGACTGACGGTCCACCTCAGGAGAGAGATGAAGAGGAGGACGAGGAGGTGGATACTGACCTCGGGCCAGACAATCAGGCTGATGCTGAAACCATACCCCCACCACCCCCCCTCAAGACCGCAGGAAGGGTCCGTGGTGGCTACATAGCTGCAAGATTCCTACGTCAGCAGCTCATAAATGAGCGCTTTGCTTGAAAGAACATTGGTGGTATTTAAAAAGCTGCAACACTGCTGGGTGTGCAGGTCATACATGAATGGTGTGCATCACCTTGGTGAAAGTTAGAGTTTAAGTTTATTAAATTTAAGTGCAATTATATCCGTTCATGTTAAGGAATCATGAGTGTGTTCAGCTATCTGAGACAATGCACAACAAGGTTATGTTAAATAAAAAACATCTAATCTGACCATTTGTGTGAAATCATAAGTATATCTGTAAAAAACACCCCACTCCACACCCACCGCACCCCACAACAAATTTATCACATTTACATCATTACAATGATCCCCATTTCCCACAAAACAGAACAAAAAAGCAAACCAACAAGGTAGCCCCATCGCCCTGACCCTCCCACCAAATAGCAGCAACCTAAAAATATGCCGAAGATAACACCTGCGGCCATGTACCTCACTTTCCTTCCCAACCCCCCCTCGCTTCTCTTTCCCACCTCTACCCCTTCCCCTTCCCCTCCTGACTCCAAGCCGCCTGGCCGAGGAGCTCCTCAGGTGATGCTTCATTGGGGAGGATGACAGCAGAACCGCTACTTGGATGGATACGGGAGAGAACGGGCCCAAGGTGGGAATGTGCTCTGAGCCAGAAGCAAGATGTTGCTCCTGGCTCTCATGTGTCATTGGCAATGGGGGTGCGGCACCTTGGGGTGCAGTGCCACGCTCCAGGACCACTGGGAGCTCTCTGCCACCAGTGTTCCTGGCTACCAGCTGCAGGGCCTCCTCGATCCCTTCCATGTTATATCTTATTTGTTGGACAAAAACCCGGTGCCAACTATGTTCTTGTTGCTTAGTAGGCTTTTTGCTGCTGGTGAATCTCCCTCCTGCCTCCCACAACAGACAAACAAGCACACACCACACTCACACACGCTTTCAGTCCTTCTCAGCTACCTCTCTCTCTCTCTGTCTCCACATCTGCGCATCTAATGATGACCTCTGACCTCCTGAATCGTGGGAAACGAGCGTTGCCATGCTATTGCTAAGGATGGTCACACTTTACGGCAGAAGGTCAGAGAGATGTCATGCTAACGCCCAGTTCAGATCGCTCATGGTGACGCCCATTTTTTTTAATGGGGTTTGAAAATGGCTGATAATCTGCATTTTTGGGCCATATGCCCAAAAATGTAAAATCTAGCCCCAGGAAACTTACTGAAATACAACTGTGGGACTCTCGAGGAAATTAAAGCAATCATTGATTAATGTTTAACCAGTTTGAGGTTGTCAAAGGTTCACAATAGAACAGCCAATGGTAACATGGGAAGGGTAGCATAGGGTAATGTTACTGGTCCATTAATCCAGAGGCCTGGACTAATGATCTGGAGACATGAGTTCACAATCCCACCATGATAGCTGGGGAATTTAAATTCAGAGAATTAAATAAATTGGAGTAAGAAGCTGGTATCAGTAATCGTGACCATGTAACTACCGGATTGTCATAAAAACCCATCTGGCTCACTAATGTCTTTTAGGGAAGGAAATCTGCTGTCCTTACCCGGTCTGGCCTATATGTAATTCTTGACCCACAGCAATGTGGTTGAGTCTTAACTGTCCTTAAATGGCCCAACAAGACATTCGTTGCATCAAATCGCTACGACGCACCACATGGACTGCAGCGGTTTCAGAAGGCAGCCCACCAGCACTTTCTCAAGGACAATGAGGGATGGGCAATAAATGCCGGCTTTACCAGCGACGCCCATATCCTGTAAATGGGAAAATAAAAATACAACACAACCAGCAAGACACAACTCGTCAAAATAAGATAAAAGAAAAAAGTGAATAAAGAAATAGGAACAGTCCAAGAGTTTCAATTAACCACACAACAGGCTTGTGTGGAGGTTTTCACCAATCGGGTTATTTTGGGGGAATTGGGATGAGAGGTGTGAATAACTGAGGCTCACTCAGCAAAGCAAGTTCGTTGATCTCCAACATCTCCTGTCCTTACACTGCATGGGCTGAGTCTGTTTCTGGCACCTTCATTCTTTCTCTTCTCTTTATGGAAAGTACAAAGTGCCAGCAACAGTCTCACTTTCCCTCGAGTCTGATTATCTGACCTTTGGGACTCTGTCTACTCTTTAACAGGGTGTGGTATCGGAGAAATAAATAGCGTGACTGTGGGACTCTATCAAGTCCTTTAACAGGGTGTAGTATCGGAGAAATAAATAGCGTGACTGCTTCCCTCTCTCCTCCCAGTGCAGGTCCAACACTGAAGCAGCATTGTCACTGGATCGAGGTGTTGTGTCAATAGCAGCATCCACTTCACTGATAGACTCTCTACAGGGAACCACTGCAGGTAAGGACAAGAAATGGGACAAAACATGATTACATTTAGCCAAATAATGAGGGTGAATTGTACACAACAGGTTTGACCTGAACGACAGCTAATGGTTACTGACAGAAGCAGCTGTGGAGACTGAGGGAGACACTTCACTTGCCGATTGTTTCCTGAAATATGGGCCATGGATAGTTTAAAATCAGGTGGGACCATGTGCACCAAAACCTGCCTGGATCACCCAGCACTCCCAGCCTGGTGTCTGTTTAAACAAATGCAATGGTGGTCCTGTACCTGTTATAGGACACCAATTGCAACTAGCCCCCTCATAGCAGCAATGACATGGCAAAATGGATAAATTCAGAGATTAGAGAGGTTTGTAGCAACATCAGAATTGTTTGAATGGGAAACTTTATTCTTCATAAAGATTGGGAAGAGCAGAGTAGCTCAAGTCAGAAATGTAGTGAATTTCTTGAGTGCATTGAAGATAGTTTCCTGGAGCAATATGTTTGAGAACCAAGATAAGGCCAGGCTGTACTCGGTTTAGTAATGAGGAATGAGCCAGACTTAGTTAATAATCTAACAGCAAGGGAAGATTTACCCAACAGTGATTGTGATATGGTCGCATTCAATGTTAGATTGAAAGGGGAAACATAACACGACTCTAGACTTTGGTACGGCTAACTTTAACACGATGGGACAGAGACTGACCACAGCAAACTGGTCAAACTGTAATCAGGTAAAACTACTGATGAGGTGTTCAGGAAAGAATTTAGCTTCATCCAGAACCAGTAAATATCCCAAAGGGGCAAGAGCTCTACTGATCAAATAAAACAGCCGTGCTCAACAAAGTGGTGAGAGATAATATAAAATTAAATGAAAGAGCATAAACAAGTGCAGAGAATAGGGTCGATCAAGGGGTCTGGGAGAGAGATAAAGAACAGCAAAGGAAGATTATAAAAGATAATCAGAGCTGCAAAAAGGAATGCAGAAAGAAACTTGCCAGGGATATTAAGATTAACACAAAGTTTTAATAATTATATTAGATGGAAAAAGGTAGTCAGGGGTAGTGTGGGCCTTTAGAGACAATGTGGTAATATTACAAATGAAGAGAAGGAAATAGCAGACTTGTTGAACAATGACTTTGTGTCAGACTTCACAGTATAGGAAGAGGATAATATTCCTGTCATTCCAGGGAAACTAATAATGAATCACGGACTGGAACTCACTAAAGTTAACCGAAGCAAGAAAACAGTATTAGAAACAATAATGGCACTGAAGACTGACCAATCCCCAGGACCTGGTGGTTTCCAGCCCAGAGTTTTAAAAGAGGGAGGTGAACAATTTACAGATGCTTTAGTCATAAACGTTCAAAGTTCTCTCGATTCAGGAATTATTCCTTTAGATTGGAAAATTGCAAATGTAACTCCATCATTTAGAAAGGTGTGAGAGAGAAACCAGGAAATTATAGACCGTTAGTCTAACATTTGTTGTGGGACAGCTATTGGAATCGATAATTAAGGCCAGAGTGACTGAGCACTTGGAGAAATTTGAGCTGATTTAGGGAGAGTCAGTGTGGATATGTAAAGGGAGAGTCAGTGTGGATATGTAAAGGGGGAGTCAGTGTGGATATGTAAAGGGAGAGCCAGTGTGGATATGCAAAGGGAGAGAGTCAGTGTGGATATGTAAAAGGGGAGAGTCAGTGTGGATATGTAAAGGGGGAGAGTCAGTGTGGATATGTAAAGGGAGAGTCAGTGTGGATATGTAAAGGGGGAGAGTCAGTGTGGATATGTAAAGGTGAGAGTCAGTGTGGATATGTAAAGGGAGAGTCAGTGTGGATATGTAAAGGGAGAGTCAGTGTGAATATGTAAAGGGGGGGAGTCAGTGTGTATATGTAAAGGGGGAGTCAGTGTGGATATGTAAAGGGGGGGAGTCAGTGTGGATATGTATAGGGGGAGTCAGTGTGGATATGTAAAGTGGGAGTCAGTGTGGATATGTAACGGGGGAGTCAGTATGGATATGTAAAAGGTGTAGTCAGTGTGGATACATAAAGGGGGAGAGTCAGTGTGGATATGTAAAGGGGGAGTCAGTGTGGATACGTAAAGGGGGAGTCAGTGTGGATATTTAAAGGGGAAGTCAGTGTGGATATGTAAAGGGTAGCCTGGAGGAGGAATTCATAGAATGCATACGCAATTGTTTCTTAGAACAGTATGTAACAGAACCTACAAGGGAGCAAGCCATCTTAGATCTGGTCCTGTGTAATGAGACAGGAAAAATAAACGATATCCTCGTAAAAGATCCTCTCAGAATTAGTGATCACAATATGGTTGAATTTGTAATACAGATTGAGGATGAGGAAGTTGTGTCAGAAACGAGCGTACTATGCTTAAACAAAGGGGACTACAGTGGGATGAGGGCAGAATTGGCTAAAGTAGACTGGAAACAAAGACTAAACGGTGGCACAATTGAGGAACAGTGGAGGACTTTTAAGGAGCTCTTTCATAGTGCGCAACAAAAATATATTCCAGTGATAAAGAAGGGCGGCAAGAGAAAGGATAACCAGCCGTGGATAACCAAGGAAATAAAGGAGAGTATCAAATCAAAGACCAATGCGTAAAAGGTGGCCAAGGTTAGTGGGAAACTAGAGGATTAGGAAAATTTTAAGCAACAGCAAAGAATGACTAAAAAAGCAATAAAGAAAGAGAAGATAGATTACGAAAGTAAACTTGCGCAAAACATAAAAACAGATAGTAAAAGCTTTTACAGATATATAAAACTGAAAAGAGTGACTAAAGTAAATGTTGGTCCCTTAGAAGATGAGAAGGGGGATTTAATAATGGGAAATGTGGAAATGGCTGAGACCTTAAACAATTATTTTGCTTCAGTGTTCACAGTGGAAGACACAAAAACCATGCCAAAAATTGCAGGGCACAGGAATGTGGGAAAGGAGGACCTTGAGACAATCACTATCACTAGGTGGGTAGTGCTGGACAGGCTAATGGGACTCAAGGTAGACAAGTCCCCTGGTCCTGATGAAATGCATCCCAGGGTATTAAAAGGGATGGCGGAAGTTATAGCAGATGCATTCGTTATAATCTATCAAAATTCTCTGGACTCTGGGGAGGTACCAGCGGATTGGAAAACAGCTAATGTAACGCCTCTGTTTAAAAAAGGGGGCAGGCAAAAGGCAGGTAACTATAGGCCGATTAGTTTAACATCTGTAGTGGGGAAAATGCTTGAAACTATCATTAAGGAAGAAATAGCGGGACATCTAGATAGGAATAGTGCAATCAAGCAGACACAGCATGGATTCATGAAGGGGAACTAATTTACTAGAATTCTTTGAGGATATAACGAGCATGGTGGATAGAGGTGTACCGATGGATGTGGTGTATTTAGATTTCCAAAAGGCATTCGATAAGGTGCCACACAAAAGGTTATTGCAGAAGATAGAGGTTCGCGGCATCAAAGGAAATGTATTAGCATGGATAGTGAATTGGCTGGCGAACAGAAAGCAGAGAATCGGGATAAATAGGTCCTTTTCATGTTGGAAATCGGTGGTTAGTGGTGTTCCACAGGGATCGGTGCTGGGACCACAACTGTTTACAATATACATAGATGACCTGGAAGAGGGGACAGAGTGTAGTGCAACAAAATTTGCAGATGACACGAAGATTAGTGGGAAAGCGGGTTGTGTAGAGGACTCAGAGAGGCTGCAAGGAGATTTGGATTGGTTAAGCGTATGGGCTAAGGTTTGGCAGATGAAATACAATGTTGGAAAGTGTGAGGTCATCCACCTTGGGACAAAAAACAGTAAAAGGGAGTATTATTTGAATGGGGAGAAATTACAACATGCTGAGGTGCAGAAGGACATGGGGGTCCTTGTGCATGAATCCCAAAAGGTTAGTTTGCAGGTGCAACAGGTAATCAGGAAGGCGAATGGAATGTTGGCCTTCATTGCGAAAGGGATGGAGTACAAAAGCAGGGAGGTCCTGCTGCAACTGTTTAACGGGGATATAAGGGAAAACTTCTTCACTGAGGATATTGATTGTCTGGAACTCACTGCCTGAAAGGGTGGTAGAGGCAGAAACCCTCACCACATTTAAAAATTACTTGGATGTGCACTTGAAGTGCCATAACCCACAGGGCTACAGACCAAGAGCTGGAAAGTGGGATTAGGCTGGATAGTTCTGTTGGCTGGCGCGGACACGATGGGCCGAATGGCCTCCTTCCGTCTTGTAAATTTCTATGATTCTATGATTTATCCTGATGTGCCTGTCACCACATCTCCATCACTCTGCCTTCCCAAGCCTACACCTGCACCTCAGTCCTCACACCACATACCTTCCAAGTCCACCCATCCCCCTCTCTCTCGATGTATATACTCACTTCCCCATCTGAATCACCACCACTCATCCTCATCCTAACCCAATCATACCAAGTAACACCAGAAGGAGGCCATTGGCACTCCACTCCCTCATAGTCACCCTCTAAAGATGTAACCCGTCAGGTCCTTACATTCATTTCATCACTCGCACTCAAATTTTTCTTCTCCATCCTTTCAGGAGAAAAGAGCCCAGAAAAATAGGGAGAAAGAGGGTGATCTTGGAGGGGCAGCAACAAATGCATGAAGCTCTGTCGTATTTTTCAGCCGTGAAGTCTTCAAATGTTCAGAGAATGGAGGAGTCCATCTCCAAAGTGAGCACCAGCATCTCACAGGCGATGGTGACCATGTGCTGTTCCATGAAAGGATGGCTACCTGCATGGAGTAGAAAATGCACCACTCACATGAGCACAAGGTAGCTGTGAACAACAGATGGCAGGAACTTATAGACCTCTTCTCCAGGAGGGATGTAAACGTAGACTTGGGTCTTCATCGCCCCACTGCTGTGCAGCAAGGTGCTCTCCAGCTCCTTGCTAGCAGGGAAGTGCGGGTGGTCCATGAGAGGGATGATGGTGAAAGAGGACATGGAAATTGGGGCTCCTCTCAAAGCATTCCCACTTCTGTTGTGGGGTGTTGTGGGGTGGGGGTACTTAGTACAGCATGTGGCAGTGATGTGACTGCATTGGGCCAAGTTCAGTAAATCTGGCCATGATGAGGCCAACCCCGGCCTCTCAAGCACCAATATGCGTCGCTGCTGGTGCCATCAGCACCTTAGGACGAGGAGACGGAAGACGAGGAGGAGGAACCTAAGAGGCTATGTGCTGTGTGCCATGCTCCTCCTGCAGTTCCAATCCTCGCTGCTGCGCTATGTTGTGCAGTGCCCAGCAGACGACGATGATTCTGGAGATCCTGGCTGGGCTGGTGTGTACTGAAGGACTCCTCCAGATCTATCGAGGCATCAGAAGTGCATCTTCAGCGTGGCTATTGCTTGCTCTATGGCACATCTGGTGGACATGTGGCTGTCTTTATAACCCTCCCCAGGGGTGTCATGTGCCACATCTTCAGTGGATAGCCCTTGTCTCCAAGCAGCCAGCTGGTAAGTGTGTTTGGAGGTATGAAGAGCTCAGGGAAGGTGGACTGGCCCAGCATGCAAGTGTCATGTCAGCTGCCAGGGAATCTGACCCACACATGCATAATCATCGTTTTATGGTTGCAGACAAGCTGCACATTGAGGGAGTGGAAGCTTTTGCGGTTAACAGATATTCCTGGGTGATGATGGGGTGCCCTGATGGCCATGTGTGCAGTCGATGATGCCCTGCACCAGCGGGAATCCAGCCAGAGCTGTAAAGTCGAGCGCCCGCTCAGTAACACTGGCTCCATCAGTGGCACAGTGTATATAACTGGCTGCCTTGTTAAACAGGGTATCAGTGACCTGGGTGATGCAGCTGTGGGCGGCCAACAGCAAGATCCTGCAAATGTCTGCTGCAGATCCCTGGAAGGAGCCTGAGGAGAAGAAGTTGAGGGGGTTGGTGACTTTGACAGTTACTGGCAATGAGTGTCCACCTCTGGGCAGCATGTCTTGTTCCAGCAAGTTACAAATGTCTGCGACATCCTGGCATGATAGCCTGAGCCTCCTGCTACTCAGTCATGTCTAGGAAGCTTATCCTCTGCCTGTATATCCTGTGTTGGGGGTATCGCCTGTGGCACAGTGCAACCATGTGGTTCCTTCCCCCCCACCCCCCACTCCCCTGTGGAGTATCCGGACCTTGAGCAGAAGGCTGGTGTTGTGGCTGCTGCTGTTGTGGCTGGTGTTGTGGCTGGTGGGGATCGTATTGGTCGGATTCAGAGGACCAAGGTGAGACAGTATAAGCAGCACCCATGCTGATGTAGTAGATGGCAGGTAAAGTGGAGATCAGAGGGCCAATCCCTCAGTGTCGTGATAGTGAGTAGCAATGTGGTGAGAGAGACTTCCGAGGTCTGCAAGCTGTGGCCCAGATGGAGTGAGCAAGAGCCTTTCCATGAGGCAAGTAATGAGGTGTAATATTGGGGTATTAATGGGCTTCTCCCAGTGGTCAATGAATGAACTCACCAATGACCACTGAGCTTCCACCTCCCCTTCACAGGCGAGACCCCCCACCTCCATGAATCCTGTGCTCCTGCAGTAAAACTTAAAGCTGCCGTTAAAGTCACTCTCCAGGGTCTCTCAACAAGAAGTTAATGATTTTAAAGAAGTTGCCGCCTCTGTCGATCGGGTCCGTGTCGCGCCCTCACAGCCGCGGGAGGTAAATGAGCAATGGGGCGGAATGATGGCTTGTTCCCGATGCACTCGCTATTTCCAGGATTTTTACCGTCGATCCATCCCACAATCTACACACTTGGCATCAGGAAAATTCCAGCCCTTGTTTTCAAATCGCTCCATCGCCTCATACCTCCCTACCTCTATAACCGCCTCCAGCCCTGCATCCCTCCGAAATTTCTACACTCCTCCAAATCTGGTCTCTTGTGCAGTTCCCACTTTAATCACCCACCATCGGTGGCCGTGCCTTCAGCTGCTTTGTCCCTAGGCTCTGGAATTGCCTCCCTGAACATCTCCGCCTCTCTACCTCTTCCTCCTCCTGTAAGATGCTCCTTCAAACCTACCTCTTTGACCAAGCTTTTGGTCACTTGTCCTAATAGCTCCTCATGTAGCTAAAGGCGATATATAAATGCAAGTTATTGTTGTTGCTGTATCTCCATAACCAATGAGATTTGTGATTGGGAAATAAGCAGAGAAAGGACTGAGAATGAGAGTGAATTAAATGCCATGAATTCAATGTCAAAGCAGGTACAGTAAGAGAAATAGAGAAAGATTGGATTAAAAGAGAGAGACAGATCGGAAATGTCAGGATTTATTTTTTAAATTTAAGATTTGACATTTTTAAAATCTCTCCAAAAGATTTTTGGTGCCAGCAAACGCCTGGTGAGATGAGGCGGGGTATGAATTATTAAGCTGCTTTATTTCTCAATCTGCAGAGCAACAGTTATAGAATCGAAGAAATTATATTTTTATTTCAATCCGTGCAATAATATAAAATAATGAACACGCTATGCTTTCCCATATTCCGTGAGTCACCTTACTTGGCTTAAAGAACAGTTCGGCATTGCACCCATCACACTGAGCAGCCTCTGCTCCACTACTTCTGGTTTCAAAGTGCTGCCACCCTGCTGGTTTCTGTATCTCCCTCCTTCACCTCTCATTGTTCACACTCAGATCAAAGATCCACACACAGTGGGTGTCAGGTGCTCATTAATTATTGAGACAAGCTAATGAATTGCGTGTTGTTCATAGTTTTTGTAAAAATCAATTCATATATTGACCACCTTCCATCTAAACTTAAAATAATATACTTCACTGTGAAAGGAAACAAGATTAAAATTCACTTTTCTTTCAGTCCCACTCCTATCAGAGCACTGCCACCAATGGAAGTCACTGTATACTTCAGGTGGGGCCTATTAACCGTTCAGCAATTCCTGCCCCTGCAGTCTACCTTTGTCACCACTGCCTTAACTCCTTCTCTCCGACCTTCTCTGAACAGCCTCCAATGCAAGTATATCCTTCTTTAAATACGGAGACCAAAACTATACGCAGTACTCTCGGTGTGGCCTCACCAATAACCTATACTGTTGTAGCAGGACTTCTCTGCTTTTATACTCCATCCTCCTTGCAATTAAAGCCCTTCCTGTTTACTTGCTCTACCTGCATGTTAACTTTTTGTGTTTGATGCACAAGGACCCCCAGGTCACTCTGTACTGCAACACTTTGCAATTTTTCTCCATTTAAATTATAATCTGATTTTCTATTTTTTCTGCCAAATTGGATAATCTCACATTTTCCCAGATTATACTCCAGCTGATAAATGTTTGCCCACTCACTTAGCCTGTCTATATCCCTTTGCAGATTTTTTTGTATCCTCCTCACAATTTGCTTTCCCACCAATCTTCGTATTATCAGAAAACTTGGTTACATTACACTCGGTCCCTTCATCCAAGTCATTAATATAGATTGTAAATAGTTGAGGCCCCAGCACCGATCCCTGCGGCACCCCACTAGTCACTGTTTGCCAACCGAAAAATGATCATTTTTCCCGACTCTCTGTTTTCTATTCGTTAGTCAATCCTCAATCCATGCAAATATATTACCCCCAACACCCAACTTTTATCTTGTGCAATAATCTTTTCTGTGGCACCCGATCAAATGGCTTCTGGAAATCCAAATACACCACATCCACTGTTTGCCCCTTATCCACCTTGTTCGTTACATCCTCAAATAACTCCAGCAAATTTGTCAAACATGATTTCCCTTTCATAAAAGCAGGCTGACTCTGCTTGAATGAATTATACTTTTCCAAATGTCCTACTATTGCTTCCTTAATAATGGACTCCAGCCCCCGGACCGGACTGGGTCTGACCCGCGCTCCCCCCCGACCCGAACCGACCTCCCTCCTCCACCCTTGTCCCCGACCTGACCCGTGCTCCCGACCGCCACCCCCCCTGCCCCGAACCAGCCCTGACCCCCGCTCCTGAATCCGACCCGCGCTCCCGACCCCCGCTCCCGACCACAGACCCGACCCGACCCAATGCCACCTACCTGTAAGTCTGGTGCTGGGGACGGGCCCTGCACGAAGTCTTGGGCCCGGCCGCCGGGCCCTGCCTGTTCAGCACCCCCTCACCCCCCCCGCCGTTCAGTCGCCCCCCCCGTTCAGCCTCCTCGCCTCTCCTTCTCACCCCCTTCTTCTCACCTTCTCCTTTCCCCCTTCTCCCCCCTTCCCCCCCTTCCCCTCCATCCCCCTTCTGCCCCCTTCCCTCTCTCCCCCTCTGCCTCCCTCCGTCCCCTCCCCCTCTCTCCCTCTACCCCGCTCCTCCCCCTCTCCTCACTGTCTGAAACACAGACACTGACAGACAGAGAGTGAGAGACACACACAGACAGACAGAGAGATAGAGACACTGACAGAGACACACTGGGTGGAGGGTGGGGGCATCCCAGCATGCTGTTGGAGGGCTCCCGGTGCTGCAGTTGGTGAGTAGAAAATGTTTTATTTATTGATTTAAAAAAAAAATTATTTCTTATTAATTTTTTTTGATTGATTTATTGGTTGATTTATTGATGTTTTTATCATTTATTATTGATGATGGCTCATTATTTGTAAAACTGAAGTGTTTAATGTTTGTAAACTGCCCTTTAAACTGCCCCCCCCCATTCCCTACGCCTGATTTTCTAAAGTGCAGACAAGGTTTTTTCGAGCGTAGAAAAATCTTCACTTACTCCATTCTAAGTTAGTTTGGAGTAAGTTTTCACTGCCGAAACTTTGAAAACAGGCGTAAGTGGCCGGACACGACTACTTTTGAAAAAAAATTCTGTTCCAAAGTGAAACTGTTCTGACTGACTACAACTGGAGCAAACTAAATGCCGAGAATTTGAATTTCTAAGATACTCCGTTCTACAACAGTTGCTCCAAAAAATCAGGAGCAACTGAGGCCGAAACTTGGGCCCATAGTTTCCTGCTTTTTGTCTGTCTCCATTTTTAAATTGGGGTGTTACATTTGCGGTTTTCCAATCCACTGGGACATCCCAGAATCCAGGGAATTTTGGTAGATTACAACCAATACATCCATTATCTCTGCAGCCACTTCTTTAAAGACCCTAGGATTCAAACCATCAGATCCAGGGGACTTGTCCGCTTTTAATCCCATTATTTTACCGAGTACTACTTCTTTAGTGATTGTATTAAGTTCCTCCCTCCTTGGAACCCCTTGATGTTACACAGAAACATAGAAAAAGGTGCAGGAGTAGGCCATTTGGACCTTTGAGCCTGCACCACCATTCAATAGATCATGGCTGATCATTCACCTCAGTACCCCTTTCCTGCTTTCTCTCCATTCCACTTGATCCCTTTAGCCGTAAGGGCTATATCTAACTCCCTCTTGAATATATCCAATTAACTGGCATCAACAACTCTCTGCGGTCGGGAATTCCACTGGTTAACAACTCTCTGCGTGAAGAAGTTTCTCCTCATCTCAGGCCTAAATGGCTTACCACTTATTCTTAGACTGTGTCCCCTTGTTCTGGACTTCCCCAACATTGGGAACATTCTTCCTGCATCGAACCTGTCCAGTCCCATCAGAATTTTATATGTTTCTATGAGATCGCCTCTCATCCTTCTAAACTCCAGTCAATACAGGCCCAGTCGATCCACTCTCTCATCATATGTCCTGCCTTCCCGGGAATCAGTCTGGTGAACCTTCGCTGCACTCCCTCAATAGCAAGAACGTCCTTCCTCAGATTAGGAGACCAAAACTGAACACAATATTCCAGGTGAGGCCTCACCAAGGACCAGTAAAACTGCAGTAAGACCTCCCTGCTCCTATACACAAATTTCCGAGCCAAGAAGGCCAAAATGCCATTTGCCTTCTTCACCGCCTGCTGTACCTGCATGCCAACTTTCAATGACTGATGTACCATGACACCCAGGTCTCGTTGCACCTCCCCTTTTCCTAATCTGCTACCATTCAGATAATATTCTGCCTTCGTGTTTTTGCCCCCAAAGTAGATAACCTCACATTTATCCACATTATACTGCATCTGCCATGCATTTGCCTACTCACCTAACTGTCCAAATCACCCTGCAGCCTCTTAGCGTTCTCCTCACAGCTCACACCGCCACCCAGCTTAGTGTCATCCACAAACGTGGAGATAATACACTCAATTCCTTCATCTAAATCATGAATGAATATTGTAAATAGCTGGGGTCCCAGCACTGAGCCCTGCAGCACCCCACTAGTCACTGCCTGCCATTCTGAAAAGGACCTGTTCATCCCGACTCTTTGCCAACCAGTTCTCTATCCACGTCAGTACATTACCACCAATACCATGTGCCTTAATTTTGCACACTGATCTCTTGTGTGGGACCTTGTCAAAAGCTTTTTGAAAGTCCAAATACACCACATCCACTGGTTCTCCCCTGTCCACTCTACTAGTTACATCCTCAAAAAATTCTAGAAGATTTGTCAAGCATGATTTCCCTTTCATAAATCCATGCTGACTTGGACCAATCCTGTCACTGCTTTCCAAATGCACTGCTATTTTATCTTTAGTAATTGATTCCAACATTTTCCCAACTATTGAGATGTTTTTAGTGTCTTCTACTGTGAAGACCGATACAAAATATTTGTTCAACATCTCTGCCATTTCCCTGTTTCCCATTATTAATTCCCCAGTCTCATCCTCCAGGGGACCAACATTTACTTTAGCCACTCTTTTCCTTTTTATTTATCTGTAGAAACCCTTACTATCTGTTTTTATATTTCATGCTAGTTTACTTTTATGCTCTATCTTCCCTCTCTTTATTATTTTTTTGTCATTCTCTGCTGGCTTTTAAAAGTTTCCCAATCCTCTGGCCTCCCACTAGTCTTGGCCATATTGTATGCCTTTGTTTTCAATTTGATACCATCCCTTATTTCCTTAGTTAGTCACGGATGGTTATCCCTTCTCTTACAGCCTTTTCTTCTCATTGGGACATATTTTTGTTGCGAGTTATGAAATATCTCCTTAAATATCTGCCACTGCTCATCAACCGTCCCATTCTTCAGTTTATTTCTCCAGTCCACTTTAGCCAACTCTGCCCTCATACCTTTGTAGTCTCCTTTATTTAAGCTTTGGACACTGATTTGAGATCCAAATTTCTCATCCTCCAACTGAATTTGAAATTCAACCATGTTATGGTCATTTATTCCTAGAGGATCCTTTACTGCAAAATCATTTATTAATCCTGTCTCATTACACAGTACCAGATCTAAGATAGCCTGCTCCCTGGTTGTTTCTGCAACATACTATTTGAAGGAAACTATCCCGGATACACTGTATGAACTCTTCCTTAAGGCTACCCTGGCCAACTTGTTTCGTCCAATTAATGTGAAGGCTAAAATCTCCCATCATTATTGCCGTTCCTTTTTCAGAAGACTCCATTATTTCTTGATTTATACTCCATCCAACAGTGTAGCTACTGTTAGGGGGCCTATAGATTGCGCCCACCAATGACTTTTTCCCCTTATTATTCCTTATTTCCAACCAAACTGATTCAACATTTTGATTTTCTAAGCCATTATCATTTCTCACTAACGCACTGATCTCATCCTTTATTAACAGATCTATCCCACTCCTTTTCATTTCTGTCAGAGTCTGAATTGTAAAATACCCCTGAATATTTAGTTCCCAGCCTTGGTCGCTTTGCAACCACATCTCTGTAATGGCTGTCAAATCATACCTATTTGTGCCGTCAACTCATCTATTTTGTCATGAATGCTGTGTGCATTCGGATAAACAGCTTTTACATTTATTTTTTTCACCCTTTTTTCCTGCTTTGACCTCACTTTCTGATTCACCTTTTATGGCTTTGCCGAACTCAGGCGATGTTAGAGTTTCACTGAGGTGGTGGCGGGTCACATGCTGTGGGATGGAGTTCAGAACACTCAAGTCAAAGGCAGAATCTTGATTGAGGAGATCTTCGAAGTGCTTCTTCCATCGAGCCCGAACAGCCTCGGTGTCCTTGATGAGTGTTTCTCCATTCTTTGCCAGGAGTGGGGTGGGGCCTTGGGAGTTTGGACTGTAGGTGGCCTTGACTGCAGCAAAGAATCCTCGTATATCGTGACTTTAACCAGTTATTGTATCTCCATCCACCACCTGTTCTTTAGGTCCCGAGTTTTTTGTTGGACCTGAACCTTGAGCCATCTGTAATGTTGTTTTGCAACTCCCGAGTTGGGCTGTTGCTTGAAGCTCAGAAATGCTTTGCGCTTGCGAAATATTAGTTCTTCGATCTCCTGATCATTTTCCTCAAACCATTCCTGATGGTTTCTGGTTGAGTGACCAAGTGTCTCTTCACAGGCACTGGTTATAGAGGCCTGGAGGGCAGACCAAGCGCTATGGGGATTCAGCATCTCAGGGTCATCAAGGCACGCCAGATGTAGTCACTGAGGCATATGAAAGCATGGGCCTTACGCTTAACATCTGTAACACAAAAGTCCCCCATCAGCCTGTCACCGCCGCACAGCACTGCCCTCCAGTCATCAAGATCCACGGCGCCGCCCTGGACAACGTGGACCATTTCCCATATCTCAGGAGTCTCTTAGCAACAAAGGCAGACATTGATGCGGAGATTCAGCATCGTCTCTAGTGCGCCAGCGCAGCCTTCGACCGTCTGAGGAAAAGAGTGTTTGAAGAACAGGCCCTCAAATCTACCACCAAACTCATGGTCTACAGGGCTGTAGTAATACCCACTCTCCTGTATGGATCTGAGATATAGACGATGTATAGAAGGCACCTTAAGTCGCTGGAGATATATCACCAACGATGTCTCCGCAAGATCCTGCAAATCTCCTGAGAGGACGGGTACACCAACATCAGTGTCCTCGACCAGGCTAACATCCCCAGTATTGAAGCACTGACCACGCGCGATCAGCTTTGCTGGGCAGGCCACATAGTATGCATGCCAGATACGAGACTCCCTCAGCAAATGCTTTATGCGGAGCTCCTTCATGGTAAACGAGCCAAAGGAGGACAGCGGAAACATTATAAGGACACCCTCAAAGCCTCCCTGGTAAAGTGCGACATCATCACTGACACCAGGGAGACCCTGGCCGCAGACCGCCCGAGTAGGAGAAAGTCGATCCGGGGGGCCGTTGAGCTATTCGAGTCTCAACGCAAAGTGCAAGAGGCCAAGCGCAGGCAGCAGAAGGAACGCCCTAATGACCCCCTCCCTCGACGAATGTCTGTCCCACCTGCGACACGGTCTGTGGCTCTCGTATTGGACTGTTCATCCATCAAAGAACTCACTTTGGGAGTGGAAGCAAGTCTTCCTCGATTCCAAGGGTCTGCCTATGATGATGATTCACCTTTATGTTTATACATTCTGTCCCTTCCTGTCATGCTCTGGTTTTCATTTCCCCCAGTGCTCTATTGCCTTCTCCTTATTCTTTGACTTCTTAAATTCTTGTTCAGCTAAACCACCTCCCCCCCCCCCCCCCGCCCCCAACGAATTAGTTTAAAGCCCTCTCTACAGCCCTAGTGATTTGATTTGCCAGGACCCCAGTCCCAGCACGGTCTAAGTGGAGTCCGTCCCAATGAAACAGTTCCTTCTTACCCCAGTACTGGTGCCAGTGCCCCAGGAACCAAAACCCATTTCTCCCACACCAGTCTTTGAGCCACGTGTTTAACTCTCTGATCATATTCACCCTTTGCAAATTTGCTCGTGGCTCAGATAGTAATCCAGAGATTATTACCTTTGTGGTTCTGCTTTTTAAATTTGGCCCCTAGCTGCTCAGCAGAACTTCTTTCTTTGTCCTCCTATGTTGTTGGTACCCATGTGGACCACGACAACTGGATCTTCCTCCTCCCACTCCAAGTTCCTCTCCTGCCCAGAGGAGATATCCTTAGCTCTGACACCGGGCAGACAACACAGCCTTCGGGACTCACGCTCTCGGCTGCAGAGAACAGTATCTATCCCCCTTATTATACTGTCCTCTATTATTACAACGTTTCTTTTTCCTTCCCCAACTTGAATGGCCCCCTGTACAACGGTGCTGTGGTCAGTTTGCTTATCCTCCCTGCAGTCCCTGCTCTTGTCCACACAGGGAGCAAGAATCTCGTACCTGTTGGACAAGAGCAAGGGCTGAGGCTCCTCCATCACTACCTCCTGAGTCCCCATACCTTCCTCACTCATAGTCACACCCTCCTGTCCCTGACCACGGATCGAATTCGAACTAATTAATCTAAGGGGTGTGACTGCCTCCTGGAACACAGTGTCCAGGTAACTCTCCCCCACCTGATGTATCACAGTGTTTGCAGCTCGGACTCCAGCTCATCAACGCGGAGCCGAAGTTCCTCGAGCTGCAGACACTTGCTGCAGATGTGGTCGACGTGGACCTCAATGGGGGCAACCAGCTCCCAGATGTAACAACAGAAACACGTCGCCTGTCCTGCCATCTCTAATGTATTTAGTTAATTAAGTTTTCAAGTTTTGTTTTTTATCCCAGCTTGTAATTCAAACCAATGCCCCAGAAAAGAGAGAAAAACTCACCAAACAATCTCTTCCCTTCTTTCCTGTGACGTCACCCTTTGATTTTAGTTCTTTCTACTTCTTGTCTTCAGGTCAGTTGGTATTTGGGCTGCAACATCCAACAACATGCCAACGCGTCAGTGCTCTTTGCTCCTACATGACAGTGCTAATAATAATCACCTGATTGACAGTCAGCACTATATACCTGCACTGTCCTGTTTGACTCTAATCTTCCTGAATAACAAACATTCAGTCCACATTCTATTTTGATACAACAAACTGCAAAGTGAACACAAGATATTCAATGCCAGGAGTACCTGTATAGCACATGCCCCAGGAGCACGGAGAGCAGGAATGAAGGATGGGGTTAGAGGGATCAGTGATGTTACAGGATGACAAGGTCCTTTTTTTACAGCTCAGTGCATCTTTCAGCAGCTGTGAGTGAATTGCTCCAGCCTTACTGATTTCTGCTTTAAATCAACATGTTCCCATTGTAGTTTTCCTTCAATGTTTGACTAAAGATACACACAGATTAGAGAAATTATACAAAGTGTAAAATATTCATTCTTTTCTACAGAGATCAGATGGCTCAGTGTTCGAAATCTACATTCTTCAGTCAGGAAGAGCTCAATCAACTCAAGTCTGAGTATGAAACAGGAGGGCTGGAAGGGGCTGTATCTCTGATACAGAAGAAGGTAGAAAACCTCAACAATGTAAAGCTTGACATTGCCGTGACGGGAGAGGCAGGCGCAGGGAAATCCAGCTTCATCAATGCTATGAGAGGGCTTCAGGACGATGATGAGGGAGCAGCTGAAGTTGGTAACACAGAAACCACAATGGAGCCAGCCCCATACCCACATCCCAGCGTGCCTAATGTTTGCTTCTGGGATCTACCAGGAATTGGAACTTTTAATTTTCCTGCGGCTACATACCTGAGGGAAATTAACTTTGAAAGATACGATTTCTTCATCATTATCTTAGGCTGTCGAGTCAAAGAGCATGATGCAAAACTCAGCGAAGAGATTAAGCGGCTGGGGAAGAATGTTTACTTTGCTCGATCTAAAATGGATGATGATCTCCGTCGTTTTCAAACGGATGGTGGAAAATCTACAGAAATGGAAAAGATCAGAACTTATTGTGTTGACAAGTTGAATCAGTTCGGGTTTCCATCACCCACTGTTTTCCTGATATCAAGCCGTAGGGTGAATGAGTTTGATTTCCCAACATTAAAGGAAACCTTCGCGAATAACCTTGATGATATAAAGAAGGATGTGTTCTTGCTGTCACTGCCAAACACAACGTTGGAGATTGTAGAGAATAAAAGACAACAGCTAAAAACACGAGTCTGGATGTTGGCAACACTTTCAGGAGCAGTGGGAGCAGTGCCCATTCCTGTCCTGTCCTTTGCTTGTGACATTGGGATACTGGTTACAGCAATAATACAGTTCCGTCAATATATGGGTCTGGATGATGCCTCTCTTCAAAGACTGGCTAATGTGACAGGGAAATCTGTGAGAGATCTGAAAGCAGTGGTGAAAACTCTCTGGTGGGTGAAATAAACAAGGAATTTGTGATAAGAATGTTGCTGAGTTGCGCCTTTGTTACCATTTCAGCCATTGAGATCGGCCTCGACCTTGTACCAGTCGTTGGTTCCATTTTTGGAGCAGGATCATCATTTGGAATGACCTACAAGCTACTGAATGATGCACTGAATGAGCTTGTGGAGAATGCGCAGAGAGTGGTGCAGGCTGCATTTGGGACTGATTAAATGGACTGCACTAAAACATCAGCACATCGCGCTCCTGTACATCATTAAAAGTTCAAGAATAAAACAGAAAGTAGTGTGGATGTGGCATCTTCCACATCCTCAGGACATCCCGAAGACCAGTGGAAACACCAGAAAACCCACATCAACATGGTTAATATTTTCCGGAGTTTTCACAGAACCTGCGGTGAAGTTATGATCAACAAGCGAGAGAAAGCCTCGGAAATTCACTCCATGTACATCACATTCTGTAATAGTATAGAGACAATTGCAGTATAATCTAACAGTATAGAGACAATTGCAGTATAATCTAATAATATAGAGACAATTGCAGTATAATCCAATAGTATCGAGACAATTGCAGTATAATCTCATAGTATAGAGACAATTGCAGTATAATCTAACAGTATAGAGACAATTGCAGTATAATCCAATAGTATAGAGACAATTGCAGTATAATCTAATAGTATAGAGACAATTGCAGTATAATCCAATAGTATAGAGACAATTGCAGTATAATCTCATAGTATAGAGACAATTGCAGTATAATCTAATAGTATAGAGACAATTGCAGTATAATCTAATAACACAGAGACAATTGCAGTATCATCTATTAGCTTAGAGACAATTGCAGTATAATGTAATATGTTTGACTGTAATTCTGAATGTTAATTTCTTGCTATGTTTTCAGTGATTGTTTTGACCATTGGATTTTCCTTGAATGGGAGAACCAATGAAATAAAGTTGCCATTAGCATCACACTGAATTGTGTCCTGTTCAGTTCATGATGTCTGTCCGGTAGCTCAGTGTTGTGGTAATCCGTCCCATGCTGGACTGACTCATGCTGCTCAGGTTGTGGCTGCATGGGTTAAATTAAATTAATTGGTATAATTACCTTGAGAACCAAATTAAGCTTCACGATACGCCACGGATACAAACCCAGATCCCATTCAATTTCTCCCACACTCTAATATCCTGTGTTTTCACATTGGAAAAGCAGTGTCTCACTGTCAGTGTCCATTTCAGGTCCACTAACAGGCCCTGTGAGAGGTGGGTAAAGCTGGAATAGAATGTGACCAGTTGGAGGAGTGTTGATCTCACTGGGTCTTCCGGACTCAGTCTCAGGTTAATCAGGGTGGTGAGGTCTCAGCTAACCAGGGTCTGGCACTGAGTGATCACCAGAGGGAGAAAGAGAATCACTTGTCGGAGCCCTTAAAGGGGAGATGACGAGGAATGATGGGGCCCGTTCCCCAGGGCCGGATCCCCAGTTCCCCAGGGCCCGTTCCCCAGGGCCAAGCAGGACCACAGGCCGGGCTGGAGGAGGCTGCCATGATCAATGCAGCTTGCACTTCCTGCAAGATATGGGAACAGACCAGAAGATGTCCTGAAGGTAGTTTCCATGGTGATTACCCAATGGGACCAGTTGCCAGGTTCATGGCCCAGGTATCCATCCCACAATGCGTTGCTGAACAACCTGTTACTCACTTCCTGCTGAGCCATGTGAAGTCTGCACACAATACAGCTCGTACATTGCTGACCCTGTTCACCCATTGGACACACATCACATTTGGATCTTACAATGGAAAGTTTTTGGCTCACTCTCATCTTCACTGGCTTCATGGATAAAAGCACCAGAGTGCGACCAAGCTGCAAGCCTGGAGCGTGAGACCCTCGCACATTCACCGAAACAGACCGAGCAGCACATGGGTTCAATACTCCAGGATCATTGATCCCTTAGGCACTGGGATCCTGCAATCAGGCTCCTCAGCCCAAGGCAGTTATTTCTCCCCCTGACTGAGGCAGTGCTGTCTGCCCCTCCTCCCCTTCCAGCCCCTCCTGCTCACTGGTGCTCGGTGCCTCACCAGCTCTTACATCCTGGGACCTGAGTGATGTACTGGGGCTGCTGCTTCAATGAGGAAGGTACCAGGACAGAGTTGGTGAGTCAGGTGAGTGGCTCTTCACTCTGGAGCTGCCAGCCTGCTCTTCAGACCAGGCATCAGGCTGTGCATCACCTGTGAGGGTTACAAAGGGAAGGGTTTAGGAGGGTGGCCACTCTTATGTGACTTTGAGGAAGTCAGTGAGCAACAACAGAAGAGCTTACAATTGAGGTAAATGTCGAGAGACTGTACCAGCTCACTGGACTGAGACCAATCCCTTCTATTACCATGTGTTCTCAGCAGCTCACCTCCAACGTCCCCATCTCCCAATGCCTCCCCGGTGTGTTCCCGAGGAATTGAGGAGCTTCCTCCTCATGCGTGAGGGAGATGGTTGCACTTCCTCTCTGACAAATGTATTTGACCCATTGAGTGTGGGAACTTTCCCTCTGCAAAGTGATGAAGGCCCCTGATTAACACAAGATTGAATTACAGCCAAGAGTGTGCAGACATTGCACAGGGAGGATGCTTTCAGGTACAGGCTATGCAGCAATCTGTTCCCTTTTGAATCAAATCTCACCAGCCGTGTATCAGGCTCTGGGATAACACACACTGAAATGGTGGGAAAGGTGTGCGTGTGTGTTTGGCATCAGGTTCCTTTGTGAATATTATGGTCACATCCATCTCTCAACAGTGAGGGCAGGGATGGAATGGAGGTGGGTCAGGCTTCCAGCATTCTCTCAGGGTGTGCATGGGTACATGTGACTTCACGTACTGCGGCCAATCCCATGAGGCCATTAAACCACTTCCTGCACTGTGCCTTAACAACCACCACTTTATACAGAGCCTTTAACATAGTAAAACATCCCAAGGCACTCTCCATCCCTCCATGGTCTCCAAATTGTCACACTGCTTGTCCGACATCCAGTACTGGATGAGCAGAAATTTCCTGCAAATAAATATTGGGAAGACCGAAGGCATTGCCTTCTGTCCCCATCACAAATTGTGTTCCACAGCCACCGACTCCATCCCTCTCCCTGTTACCTGTCTGAGTCTCAACCACACTGATCACAACCTTGGTGTTTTATTTGACCCCGCGAGCTTCTGTCCACAGATCTACACCATCACTCAGACCAACTACTTCCATCTCGGTAACATCGCCCAACTCCATCCCTGCCTCAGCTCATCCGCTGCTGAAACCACCACCCAGGCCCTTGTTACCTCTGGACCTGACTATTCAAATGCACACCTGGCTGGCCTCCAATCTTCCACCCTCCATTAACCTGAGGTCATCCAAAACTCTGCTGCCCGTATACTAACTCACACCAAACTTATTCACCCATCACAGCTGTGCTCACTGACCTATATTGATTCCCGGTTGATCAATGCCCCTAATTTAAAATTCTCATCCTTGTTTTCAAATCCCTCCATGGCCTCGTCCCTCTCTACATGATGTCCTGTCCTTGAAGTTTACCAAGTGCAGCTGCACCAACACGCAACCAGCTCAACACCATCCAGGCCATGCTGCTTGAATGGCCCGGCATCCACCGCATTAAACACCTTGTCCCTCCACCACCGGCGCTACGTGTACCATCGACACGATGGACTGCAGCAACTCACCAAGGCTTCTTCAATAGGACTTCCTAAACCCACAATCCCCACCACCTAATAGGACAAGGGCAGCAGGCACATGGGAATACTACCACCTCCAAGTTCCTCTCCAAGTCATGAAGCATCCTGTCTTGGAAATATATCACCGTTCCCTCATTGTCACTGGGTCAGAAATCATGCACTCCCTCCCTAACAGCATAGTGGGAGTAACTTCACCTCACGGACTGCAAAGGTTCAACAAGGCGGCCCATCACCAACTTCTCAAGGGAAACTAGGGATGGGCAATAAATGCCGGCCTTGCCAGCTACGCCCACATCCCATAAACGAATGTTAAAGAAACAACGGTGGAGTAATCTTGGCCATTGAACGTAATTGTGTTTTACTGTGACTGAGTTAAAGCCAGTGACACTGAGGGTCATGTGATGCATTTGATTACTGTTCCACCTGTGATGGTTTAGATTGTTGGATTGATATTAAATAATGAACTACTTTATTACAATCATCAGTACTTAACCCTGTGATGGTAGCAACTGTATTAGTATAGATTTGTTAAATAAAACACCTATGTGTCCGACTCAGTCTTTGAAGCCGGTTAATTGGTTAATATCTTTTGGACTGGGTTTGTGGGACAGTCCACAGGCCAGATAATTTAGGATTCTTCTAAACCCCCAATATCACTGACAGACCCCAATCTGGTGGTCAGATGGTTCCCTATTTGTTCTCAGTGGATCACAGCCCCACTGATGGTTTTCTCAGCTGGGTTTCTAAGTGCGTTGCATTTGGATCCGACGTTAAATCTCCTTGCGAGGTGCATCCTCAAATACAATACAGAAAATGCTGGAACACTGAGCAGGTCCGGCAGTATCTGTGGAGAGAGAAACCGAGTCAACCTTTCATCAGAACCGGAAGCAGTTAGTGATTTAACAGTTTATAAGCAAGTGCAGATCGAGTGAAAGGGTTGGGGGGAGCTAAAGGCAAGGTCTGTGATTGGTTGGAAGGCAGGAGTGATTCAATGAAACAAGGGATGATGGTGTAAGGGAAAAGCGGATGGTAATGGGACAATAAAGAAACAAAAGATGGGTCCATAGGAGGTGTAAATGTTTACAGAATATCTATTACCAGCACCTACTGTCTGAGATGCTGCCAGATCATAACCATCGCTCCCATTTTCTCAGACAGCGGATACACTGGATCACCGGGGAGCGCTGGGTCACCGGGGAGCACTGGGTCAGCGGGGAACGCTGGGTCACCGGATGACTGGGGAGCACTGGGTCACCGGGGAGCACTGGGTCACTGGGGAGCACTGGATCCTCAGGGAGTACTGGATGGCTGGAGAGCACTGGGTCACCGGGGAACACTGGATCACCGGGGAACACTGGATCCCCAGGGAGTACTGGATGACTGGGGAGCACTGGATCACCGGGTCGCCGGGGAACACTGGGGGTCACCAGGGAGCACTGGGTCACCAGGGAACACTAATCGGGAAGGTAGATTCATCCTTCCGCAAAGAATCTGACTGTGACTGGAGCTCGAATGGAGCAGCTGCAGGATTCCTCCCCAATTTCATTTCTTTCAATTGGCTAGTGTGTAGCCAATAGTGTGCTACCTCACTGACCCGAGCACCAATCATGGAAACCGACTTTATGAATGAAACCAACATAAACCTTAAAACATTGATCTTAAAACTGTTGGCAGCCAATTATAAAAGGTGTTTATTGATGTTAGAAATCTAATAAGAGTGAGATTAGAACATAAGAATTAGGAGCAGGAGCCGGCCATTCGACCCCTCGAGCCTGCTCCGCCATTTAATAATATCATGGCTGATCTTCGACCTCAACTCCACTTTCCTGCACTATCCCCATATCCCTTGATTCCCTTAATATCCTCAAATTTATCGATTTCAGCCTTGAATATACTTACTGACTGAGCCACCACAGCCTTCTGGGCAGAGAATTTAAAAGATTCACCACCCTCTGAATGAAGAAATTTCTCCTCATCTCAGACCTAAATGCCCTTATTCTGAGACTGTGTCCCTTGGTTCTAGATTCCTCAGCCAGAGGAAACATCCTCCCTGCATCTACCATCAAGCCCTGAAAGCATTTTGTAAGTTTCAATGAGACATCTCTCATTCTTCTAAACTCTGGCGAATATAGAGATTGGCCATAAATGAGCTCGGGAGTGTAGCATCATACGACAAGCAGTGAATGATAAGGAACATTAGGGCCTATCCCGCGCTACTGAATTCAGGGATCAGCTTCCCCACCAGCCACACACGAGGCCAGTGCTCCTGCTCCACATTCTCCGTACTGCTTTACAGCACAGCTCGGAACCCGCTGAGCGACCACATAAAACCAACATTTGGAGCCTTGCAAGCTGTTTGTTGATGAACTCCACCACTTACAAGGATTTCTATGAGGAGATGTACATTCTGATGGTGTTGTTGCGTTGATTAACTGAACATTGTGCATTGGGAGGGTTTTGTGTTTTGCCTGCCCCCTGCTGGTGATTTCCTTCATTCACAGCCCCAATGATCCACATCTCCAGCAGCAGCATTCCTGCTTTCACCACAGAAAGACCATCAAACAAACCCGCTTGCATTTCTACACCGCCTTTCACCACTTCAGGACGTCCCAAAGAGATTTACAGATAATGAAGTACTTTTGAGGTGTCGTTACTATTGCAACATAGGAAACACAGCAGCCAATTTGTGCACAGCAAGTTCCCACAGCAGCAAGGTGTCAATGATCAGATAATCAGTTTTTATTGATGTTGGTTGAGGGATAAACTTTGGCTAACACCCCACAAACAACTCCCCTGCTCTTCTTTGAACTTTTGAATCCACCAGAGAGGGTTTAACAACCCAACTGAAAGACAGCACCTCAGAAATGGAGCACTCCCTCAGTACTGCACTGGAGTATCACCCTAGATATTAGAAACATAGAAATTTACAGCGCAGAAGAAGGCCATTTCAGCCCATCGTGTTCGTGCCGGCCGACAAAGAGCCACACGGCCCTTGGTCAGCAGCCCTAAAGGTTACATATAAACCTATGAAAGGCAAAGAACACCGAGCCCAACCAGTCCACCTCATCACAACTACGACACCCCTTATACTAAAACATTCTACATTCCACCCCAACTGGAGTCATGTGATCTCCTAGGAGAGGCAAAAACCCAGGCCAATTTAAGGAGAAAAAATCTGGGAAAATTCCTCTCCGATCCATCCAGGCGATCGAAACTAGTCCAGGAGATCACACTGGCCGTATTCTATTCCCTGCAGTACTTACCATTATATCTGCTCCGTCCAACTAAAGGTCATCCAGTCTAATACAATTACCAGCTCTAGGTTCGTAACCCTGCATGTTCCTGCACTTTAAGTGCCCATCCAACCATCTCTTAAAAGTGGTGAAGGTTTCTGCATCCACCACTCATCCAGGCAGCGAGTTCCAGATCCCCACAACCCTCTGTGTAAAGTAGCACCCTCCCGCCACACACAACCTTCCATCAACCACCTTAAAAATATGCCCACTTGTAATAGACCCGTCCACCAATGGAAATAGACCCTTACTATCCACTATGTCCAGACCCCTCAATATTTTGTGCACCTCAATGAGCTCTCCTCTCAACCTCCTCTGTTCCAATGAGAACAAACCCAGCCTATTCACTCTGTCCTCATAACTATGATTCTCCATTCCAGGCAGCATCCGAGCAAATCTCCTCTGCACCCTCTCTCGTGCAATCACGTCCTTCCTATAATATGGCAGCCAGAACTGCACGCAATACTGTGGCCTAACCAAAGTATTATTCAATTTAAGCATAACCTCCCTGCTCTTATATTCTATGCCTCGGCCAATAGAAACATAGAAACATAGAAGATAGCTGCAGGAGTAGGCCATTCGGCCCTTTGAGTCTACACTGCCATTCGATAAGATCATGGCTGATCATTCTCTCAGTACCTCTTTCCTGCTTTCTCTCCAAACCCCTTGACCCCCCTTAGCCGTAAGGGCCATATCTAACTCCCTCTTGAACATATCTAATGAACTGGCATCAACAACTCTCTGCAGCAGGGAATTCCACAGGTTAACAACTCTCTGAGTGAAGAAGTTTCTCCTCATCTCAGTTCTAAATGGCCGACCCGTTATCCTAAGACTATGTCCCCTGGTTCTGGACTTCCCCAACATCGGGAACACTCTTCCCGCATCTAACCTGTCCAGTCCCGTCAAAATCTTATACGTTTCTATGAGATCCCCTCTCATCCTTCTAAACTCCAGTGAATAAAGGCCCAGTTGATCCAGTCTCACCTCATATGACAGTCCAGCCATCCCTGGAATCAGTCTGGTGAACCTTTGCTGCACTCCCTCCATAGCAAGAATGTCCTTCCTCAGATTAGGACACCAAAACTGAACACAATATTCTAGGTGAGGCCTCACTAAGGCCCTGTACAACTGCAGTAAGACCTCCCTGCTCCTATACGCAAATCCCCTCGCTATGAAGGCCATTTGCCTCCTTCATCGCCTGCTGTACCTGCATGCCAACTTTCAGTGACTGATGAACCATGACACCCAGGTCTCGTTGCACCTCCCCTTTTCCTAATCTGCCGCCATTCAGATAATATTCTGTCTTCGTGTTTTTGCCCCCAAAGTAGATAACCTCACATTTATCCACATTATACTGCATCTGCCATGCATTTGTCCACTCACCTAACCTGTCCAAGTCACCCTGCAGCCTCTTCGCATCCTCCTCACAGCTCACACCGCCACCCAGTTTAGTGTCATCTGCAAACTTTGAGATATTACACTCAATTCCTTTATCTAAATCATTAATGTATATTGAAAAGAGCTGGTGTCCCAGCACTGAGCCCTGCGGCACTCCACTAGTCACTGCCTGACATTCTAAAAAGGACCCATTTATCCCGACTCTCTGCTTCCTGTCTGCCAACCACGTCCGTGCATTACCCCCAATACCATGCGCTTTGATTTTGCACACCAATCTCTTGTGCGGCACCTTGTCAAAAGCCTTTTGAAAGTCCAAATACACCGTATCTACTGGTTCTCCCTTGTCCACTCTGCTAGTTACATCCTCAAAAAATTCCAGAAGATTCGTCAAGCATGATTTCCCTTTCATAAATCCATGCTGACTTGGTATGATCCTGTCACTGCTTTCCAAATGTGCTGCTATTTCATCCTTAATGATTGATTCCAACATTTTCCCCCACTACTGATGTCAGGCTAACCGGTCTATAATTACCCGTTATTTCTCTCCCTCCTTTTTTAAAAAGTGGTGTTACATTAGCTACCCTCCAGTCCATAGGAACTGATCCAGAGTCGATAGACTGTTGGAAAATGATCACCAATGCATCCACTATTTCTCGGGCCACTTCCTTAAATACTCTGGGATGCAGACGATCAGGCCCCAGGGATTTATCGCTTTTCAATCCCATCAATTTCCCAAATACTATTTCCCACCTGATAAGGATATCCTTCAGTTCCTCCTTCTCACGAGACCCACCTTCCCCTAGTTCATTCGGAAGGTTATTTGTGTCTTCCTTCGTGAAGACAGAACTGAAGTATTTGTTCAATTGGTCTGCCATTTCTTTGTTCCCCAATATAAATTTACCTGAAACCGACTGCAAGGGACATACGTTTGTCTTCACTAATCGTTTTCTCTTCACATATCTTTAGAAGCTTTTGCAGTAGGTTTTCATGTTCCCGGCAAGCTTCCTCTCATATTCTATTTTCCCCCTCTTAATTAAACCCTTAGTCCTCCTCTGTTGACTTCTAAATTTCTCCCAGTCCTCAGGTTTGTTGCTTTTTCTAGCAGATTTATATGTCTCATCCTTGGCTTTAACACTATCCTTAATTTCCCTTGTTAGCCATGGTTGAGCCACCATCCCCGTTTTATTTTTACTCCAGACAAGGATGTACAATTGCTGAAGCTCATCCATGTGATCTTTAAATGTTTGCCATTGCTTGTCCACCGTCAACCCTTTAAGTATCCTTTGCCAGTCTATTCTAGCCAATTCACACCTCATACCGTCGAAGTTACCTTTCCTTAAGTTCAGGACCCTAGTTTCCGAATTAACTGTGTCACTCTCCATCTTAATAAAGAATTCTACCATATTATGGTCACTCTTCCCCAAGGGGCCTTGCACAACAAGGTTGCTAATCAGTCCCTTCTCATTACACATCACCCAGTCTAGGGTGGCCACCTCTCTAGTTGGTTCCTCGACATATTGGTCTAGAAAACCATCCCTAATACACTCCAGGAAATCCTCCTTCACCGCATTGCTACCAGTTTGGTTAGACCAATCAATATGTAGATTAAAGTCGCCCATGATAACTGCTGTACCTTTATTGCACACATCCCTTATTTCTTGTTTGATGCTGTCCCCAACCTCACTACTACTGTTTGGTGGTCTGTGCACAACTCCCACTAACGTTTTCTGCCCTTTGGAATTCTGTAGCTCCACCCATACCGATTTCACATCATCCAGGCTAACATCCCTCCTTACTATTGCACGAATTTCCTCTTTAGCCAGCAATGCCACCCCACCTCTTTTTCCTCTCTGCCTATCCTTCCTAAATTTTGAATACCCCTGGATGTTGAGTTCCCCTGGTCAGCCTGGAACCATGTCTCTGTGATGCCAATGACATCATATCCGTTAACTGCTGTCTGCGCAGTTAATTCATCCACCTTATTCTGAATACTCCTCGCATTAAGGTACAAAGCCTTCAGGCTTGCCTTTTTAACACATTTTGCCCATTTTGAATTTTTCTGAAATGTGGCCCTTTTTGTTTTTTGCCTTGGGTTTCTCTGCCCTCCACTTTTATTCATCTCCTTTCTGTCTTTTGCTTCTGCCTCCATTTTATTTCCCTCTGTCTCCCTGCATAGGTTCCCATCCCCCTGCCATGTTAGTTTAACTCCTCCCCAACAGCACCAGCAAACACTCCCCCTCGGACATTGGCTCCGGTCCTGCCCAGGTGCAGACCGTCCAGTTTGTACTGGTCCCACCTCCCCCACAACCGGTTCCAATGTCCCAGGAATTTGAATCCCTCCCTTTTGCACCACTCCTCAAGCCATGTATTCATCTGAGCTATCCTGTGTTTCCTACTCTGACTAGCACGTGGCACTGGTAGAAATTTGAGATTACTACTTTTGAGGTCTTACTTTTTAATTTAGCTCCTAGCTCCCTAAATTCGTCTCGTAGGACCTCATCCCATTTTTTACCTATATTGTTGGTACCTACATGCACCACGACAACGCGCTGTTCACCCTCCCTTTTCTGAATGTCCTGCAGCCGCTTCGAGACATCCTTGACCCTTGCACCAGGGAGGCATCCTGGAGTCTCGGTTGTGGCCGCAGAAACGTCTATCTATTCCCCTTACAATCGAATCCCCTATCACCGTAGCTCTCCCACTCTTTTTCCTGCCCTCCTGTGCAGCAGAGCCACCCACGAGCATAACACATGTCTGAGCTGTCCTGCCATGATTTAACCCTTAGATTAGCTTAATTTGGCAAAAACAATGCTAAATGTTACTTACTGATAAAGAAAAGAAAAACAAAATCTACTTACTAATCACCAGCCAATCACTTACCCCCTTGGCTGTGACGTCACCTTTTGATTTCTTTCTACTTCTTTTTTGCCTACTCTCCCTGCTGCAACTGCACCAGCTGAGCCTTTACATGTCCCTCCACACAACTCCCGAGCCTCTCCTCCGAACTCCCGAGCCTCAGCGACACGTTGGGCCTTTATAAGTCCCTCCACACACCTCCCGAGCCTCTCCTCCGAACTCCCGAGCCTCAACGATGCGTTGGGCCTTTATAGGTCCCTCCACACACTTCCCGAGCCTCTCCTCCGAATAATAAAGGCAAACATTCCGTATGCCTTCTTAACCACCTTATCCACCTGGCCTGCTACTTTCAGGGATCTGTGGACAAGCACTCCAAGGTCCCTTTGTTCACCTACACTATTAAGTGGGCTACCGCTTAATGTGTATCCCCTTTCCTTATTTGCTCTCCCAAAGTGTATTACCTCACACTTCTCTGAATTAAATTGCATTTGCCACTGCTCTGCCCACCTGACCAGTAGATGGATATCCTCCTGCAGCCCATGACTTTCCTCTTCATTATCAACCAAACAGCCAATTTTAGTGTCGTCTGCAAATTTCTTAACCATACTCCCTATATTCAAATCTAAATCCTTGATATATACCGCAAAAAGCAAGGGACCCAGTACTGAGCCCTGCAGAACCCCACTGGAAACATCCTTCCCGTCACAAAAATATCCATCAATCATTACCTTTGCTTCCTACCTCCAAGCAAATTTTGGATCCAACTTGACACTTTGCCCTATATCCCCTGGGCTTTAACTTCATGACCAGTCTACCATGTGAGACCTTATTAAAAGCGTTGCTAATGTTCATATACACTACGTCGTATGCACTATCCTCATCGACCCTCTTGGTTACCACCTCAAAAAATTCAATCAGGTTAGTCAGACACGATCTTCCCTTAACAAAATCCATGCTGACTGTCCCTAATTAATCCTTGCCTTTCCAAATGCAGATTTATCCTGTCTTTCAGGATTTTTTCCAATAATTTTCCCACCACTGAGGTTAGGCTGACAGGTCTGTAATTACTCGGTCTGTCCCTTTCTTCCTTCTAAAACAAGGGTACTACATTAGCAGTCCTCCAATCCTCCGGCACCATGCCCAAATCCAAAGAGGACTGGAAAATGATGGTCAAGGCCTCTGCTATTTCCTCTTTTACTTTGCTCGGCAACCTGGAATGCATTTCATCCTGGCCTGGGGAATTAACTATTTTCAAAGCTGCTAAATCCCTTAATACTTCCCCTCTCATATTTATTTCATCCAGAATATCACACTCCTCCTCGATTGCAGTATCTTCATTGCCTCTTTCCTTTGTGAAAACAGATGCAAAGTATTCGTTAAGAACCTTACCAACATCTTCTGCCTCCACACAAAGATTACCCTCATGGTCTCGAATCAGCCCTTCCCTTTCCTTAGTTACCCTCTTACTCTTAATATATTTATAGAACATCTTAAGTTTTCCATAATTTTACTGGCTGAGAATTTCTCGTGCTTTCTCTTAGCTTTCCTAATATCCTTTTTAATTTTGCCTCTTAACTTTCTATATTCCTTTAAAGATTCTATAGTATTTAGTCGTTGATATATGCCATAAGCATCCATTTTTTTCTTTATCCTCCCCTGTAAGTCCGTAGACATTCAGGGGGCACTTTCCTGCATTGAACACTGCCAACCTTTTCAGAAACCAGTGGGGCCCAGAGCCAATGTTGAGGGATCCCAGGATCTCTACCTCCTGAATGTACACCACTGAACCGTCACCTTGGGTGGGACAGTCCTGCCGGTGGGAGAGGACACACCGAGGAATGGTGATAGAGGAGTCTGGGACATTTGCTGAAAGTTATGATTCTGTGAGTATGACGATGTCAGGCTGTTGCTTGACTCGGCTGTGGGACAGCTCTCCCTAATTTTGGCACAAGGCCCCAGAGGTTAGTGAGAAGGACGTTGCAGTTAGTGAGAAGGCTGTGGATGCTCAGAGCTTGCAAGGTCCACATCAGTTCTCTAAACATTCCCTCCATCCTGGTTGGTCTCTTTCTTCCTCCATTGGAGACACAGATCCCACTTCTGACTCCACGTATTACAGGGTCCTACTGTCTCGAGCCTTCTTTTCCTTTACAAACAGTAATCCTCGAACAATCCAAATTTCAAATACCTTCTTTTAATGCACATAACTCAAAGCAAGACCACACAGTACATCTTTCAGCTCCAACTCCCAGCTTCTTTCTGTCCCCTACTTCTCCTGAACCTCCCGTTTTATGCTCAGCTGCCTGAGGAAACTTTCTCTCCCCCTCCCCCATTTCCCCCCTCCTGCACCCCCACAACTCCAGGGGCTCCCACTCCCACCCCTGCCCCGCCCAACCTGCAAGAGAACACCATCGGCAGGTCAAGGCTATAAATAGAGCTGGAGTGGCCCTGGACCCAGCACGTGGCATTCAGGAGGGCAACAGATTCGAGGAGGGCGATTGGATTGACATATCCAAAATCCATTGGAGCGTGGGCAGGACCATCGGCGTGGTCGGGCCCAAGTGCAGGAGGAGAGGGAGCGAGCATCAGAGAGGTCGGGGAGGAGGAGTGGCGAAAGATCGTGGCGGAGGAGCGATGAGAGATCGTAGCGGAGGAGCGGCGAGAGATAGTGGCGGAGGAGCGGCGAGAGATTGTGGCGGATGAGCAGCGAGAGATCGTGGCGGAGGAGCGGTGAGAGATCGTGGCGGAGGAGCGGCGAGAGATCGTGACGGAGGTGCATCGAGTTGGAATCGACGAGTCGACGAGCGAAGCGAGGTCGTGGCTGGGGAATGGCGAAGTCGAGGAGCGGCGGGGTCAAGGCCCGGGAGAGGCGGGGTCGAGGATCAAGGAGCGGCGGGTTCGTGGCCCGGGAGCGGCGGGGTCGAGGCCCGGGAGCGGCGGGGTCGAGGCCCGGGAGCGGCGGCGTCGAGGCCCGGGAGTGGCGGGGTCGAGGCCCGGGAGCGGCGGGGTCGTGAAGCGGCGCACTGTAAAACAAAAGCGGTGTCGGGGTCCAGGGAAGGTGCAGCACGAGCCAACCCATACTGCGATCTATGGACAGTAGGAATTTGTGTGTGTACGAGGGCCGTGCAGTAGAGCTTGGTCTCCAGTCGTCTTGGTCAACCCTTGCCACTGGACCAAGGCCTTGCTCTGTTAAGCCCATGTGATGGCTGCTGTGCAACGGCTACTCCACATGAAAATAATTCACGCACAGCCATTTTCCACTCTTCAGGATGTAGTTCGGGATCTGGAATGGAAATAAACACCTGTGAATTCATCCCTTTTTGGTGTCGAAATGGGTCACACGTGACACAAGAGGCTGCCTAATACTATACTATACAACTCTTTATAAAGGGGAGGTTCTTAAAGAGACAATACTCCTTCTCTTAGCCCAGATAAATGATCCAGTGTTACAAAATGTGAAACAAGAGGAAATGGTGATTAGTGGGCACCCGTTGAGTGTAAAACAAAATGCCGGCGGCCGTTTAACAAAGTAAAGAATGATGTTTATACAAAGTGACTCGGGGGCAATGTGAGGAAGTGGAACAATTGTTGGTGCCATGGACACATAGGTGGACAGTCATTGACTTGGCCCACATGCACCTATTCGGAGGATCGCAGAAGACCCTGGAGCGGCTGTTGAGGCAATTCCTCTGGCCAGGACTGTGTTAAGAAGTACTCTGGTTCTGTATTTCCTGTCGAGTGTCAGCTGTGTGGACCCATGCCTCACTTTTGCACTCTATTAGTCCTTCTCCCAATAATTTAGCTGCCCTTTGAAAGGACCGCTATGGACCTAGAGGGACATATGGAGAGGGCAGCACGAGGACACCAGGATATTTTAGTAGTTTTTGACTATGGCACACGATATCCCACCACAATCTGTAACCTCATGGCCCGTCCTATCCCTCACTCCATCATTACCATCAAACCAGGGGACCATGGCCCATCCTATCCCTCACTCGATGATACCTTCCAAGTGGCACTTACTCGCCAATAATCTGCTCACCAATGCCCAGGTTGGGTTCCGCCAGGAGCAAATGGCTCCAGACCTCATTACAGCCTTGGACCAAACATGGACAAAAGAGCTGAATTCCAGAGGTGAGGTGAGAATGACAGCTATTGATTTCAAGGCAGCATTTGACTGAGTGGGGCATCAAGAAGTCAATGTAAAACTGAAGTCAATGGGAATCAGGAGGAAAACTCTCCACTGGCTGGAGTCATAGCTAGCACAAAAGAAGATTGTTGTGGTTGTTGGAGGTCAATCATCCCAGCCGCAGGACATCGCTGGAGGAGTTCCTCAGGGCAGTGTCCTAGGCCCAACCATCTTCAGCTGCTTCATCAATGACCTTCCCTCCATCATAAGGTCAGAAATGGGGATGTGCACTGATGATTGCAGTGTTCAGTTTCATTCGCAACACCTCAGATAATGAAGCAGTCCATGCCCACATGCAGCGAGACCTGGTCAACATTCAGGCTTGGGCTGATAAGTGGCAAGTACCATTCGTGCCACAAAAGGACCAGGCAATGACTATCTCCAACAAACGAGAGTCTAACCACTGTCCCTTGACATTCAACGGCATTACCATCACCAAATACCCCACCATCAACATCCTGGGGGTCACCATTGACCAAAAGCTTAATTGGACCAGCCACATAAATACTGTGGCAACAAGAGCAGGTCAGAGGCTGGATATTCTGCAGCAAGTGTCTCATCTCCTCACACCATCTACAAGGCACAAGTCAGGAGTGTGATAGAATGTTCTGCACTGGTTGAGTGCAGCTCCAACATCACTGAAGAAGCTCAACACCATCTTGGACAAAGCATCCCATCTACCACCTTAAACATTCACTCCCTCCACCACCGGCGCACCGTGGCTGAAGTGCGTACCATCGACAAGATGCACTGCAGAAACTTACCAAGGCTTCGTCGGTATGATTCTGTGAGTATGACGATATCAGGCTGTTGCTTGACGAGGCTGTGGGACAGCTCTCCCAATTTTGGCACAAGTCCCCAGAGGTTAGTGAGAAGGATGTTGCAGGGCCGAATGTGCCTATCTCGTTACCGAATCCTGTGCCTAGGTCGATGCCGGGTAGTCCATCCGGTTTTATTATCATTGTATTTTGTAGCGGTTTATTACAACTGAGTGGCTTGCTTGGCCATTTCAGAGGGCAGTTAAGAGGCAAACACATTGCTGTGGTCTGGAGCCACATGTAGCCCAGACCAGTAAGAAAGGCCGATTTCCTTCCCTAAAGGACATTAGTGAACGATGGTTTAAGACAATCGGCAGTTTCACGGTCACCATTACTGATATAAGCATATTAATCCATATTTATTTAATTAACTGAATCCAAGTGCTAATTAATTTTACCTCAGATTATTGTCTCTAAAAGTTTCCCCCCGACTGACGTTAGGCTGACTAGCCTGTACTTGCCGGGTTTATCCCTCTGCCCTTCTGTGAACAGGGTGTAACATGTACAATCCTCGAGTCCTCTGGCACCACCCCATATCTAAAGAGGATGGAAGATTGTGGCCAGAGCCTCCGCTATCTCCACCCTCACTTCCCTCAGCATCATAAGATGCATTCCATCCGGACCGGGGAACTTATCTGCATTGAGCACTGCCAATCTTTGAAGTAGCTCCTCTTTGTTTTTATCCTATTCAACATCGTTACTGTCTCCTCTTGTACTGTGACATTGGCAGCATCCTCTACTGTACTGAAGGCAGAGGCACAGTACTCATTTAATACCTCAGCCATGCCCTCTACCTCCACAGGAAGATCTCCTCTGTGGTCCTCACCCTTCGGCTTCAGCCTTCCTTTACTGACACGTTTACTATTTCAGTGAAAAACAATCATAAAGTGGTAAGATGCTGCAGCAATGAGCACAATTTCCTGAACAAATGGGAAGTGGTGAGAAGCAGGAGGAGTGAGCAGAGTGAAAGGATCGACGGGACTGAGTGAGAGGAAAAGCAGTTATCCACTGAACTAACTCCACTTCCTCTGGAGAAATGAGAGAGTGCTGAGAAATTGTAGAAATGGGTAGAATTGAAGAGATGAAATGAACAAATGACAATAAAAACATGAACTTTGCTGAAACAAATCACTTTACGTGGAAACAGACACAAAGTGACAAGGAGAAGTCGGAAAGAGAATGATGGATGAAACAAACAGCAGAATGAAGGAACAAGCTGAACGAACTGAAATAACACAACCCATTGAGAAAGTCAAAAAATGATCAGAAGCATTGAAATGAATACAATGGAAGAAATAAAATGACTGAATGAGAGAAAAAGCATCAACTCGCTGCAATAACTGGAGTTACATGAAAACAATCAAAGGTTTGATAAAACAAAATAGAAAAATCCAGAATGAAAGCAACAACATGGCTGAAAAGAGAAAGCAATGAGTCGCTAAAATATAGCAACCACCTCGAAGGGACTGAACGAGTGAGAAGAAGCACAATTGAATAAAATGGACCAAAGGACAGAGCATTCATTCCCAGACATACCTGACTTTACAGGAATTAATACAAGATGTGCTGTGAAATGCCTATAAAAGAATAACATCAATAAATGATAGAAAAAGGTTAAACTCCCCTTGAAACAATCAAGTGGTGGTAAGAAGCTGTTGAAATGAGTTCAGTGACAGGAATACAATGGCTGGTTGAAAGAAACAACATTAACTCATGAAACAAATCACTGCACTGGAAAAAAATCTAAACGAGCGGAGCTAGAAATGTGTACAATTGATGAAAAAAGGAGTTTAGAATGAAAAAGCATTAACACAATTAAATAAATAACTGTGGGGAACACATTGATTAAGACTATTTTATTTAACATCTCTGCTAATACCATTCACAGTATCGCAGAGGTAAGTATTGATGATTACAATAAAGTAGCTCAATATTTAATATCAAACAATCTGAATGATCACAGCCGATCAATTTAAATGCATGCCATGACCCTCGGTGTAACTGGGATTCACTGAGTAACAGGAGAACATCATTCGTTCAATGTTCACAATGACTGCAGTGCCTTAGCCAGGGGAGGTTTAGAATGTGACTGTGTCCTGTCAGGGAACGTTCCCAGCACTGAAGCGCTCCCTTTGGGACATGAGTATAAGACGTACAAGCTCTCCTTTTGTCGGCAGACAGTTGCTGGAGGATTCAGGAGTTGTGCCTTCCTCAGGCAACCTTTTCAGACAATGATGAGAAAACCAGATACAGAGCACGGGCGGATTTACAGCATGTGCTCCCTGCTGGGAGACTGAGATTCACATGGCGATTACACGGTCACCACAACCCAACCGTCCTTAAAGCAGCTTTGTAAACTTTCCCTAATAAACATAGTGTACGTTGCAAGCAAGACTCGGGCTGGAAAAATAACAGAATAATACTTTGTTACTGATCTCCACTGACCTCAGCCAAGTAGTTGTTTACCCGGGTGTCCCCTTTTCCCAGGTGTGCCATTTACCCGGGTGCCCTCTTTACCTGGGCGGCCCCTTTACCCGGGTGTCCCCTTTACCCGGGCGTCCCCTTTACCCGGATCACTCCTTTACCCATGTGTCCCGTTTAACCCGGTGTCCCCATTACCCGGGTATCCCTTGACATGGATGTCCCCTTTACCCAGGTGCCCACTTTACCGGACGTCCCCTTTACCCGGGTGTCCCCTTTACCCGGGCGCCCCCTTCACCCCGGGTGTCCCCTTCACCCTGTGTGTGCCTTTTATCCGGATGTCCCCTTTACCCGTGCGTCCCCTTTACCAGGGTGTACCCTTTAACCGGGTTTACTGCTGTGTAATGCAGCCTCACACAATCCGGACCCTCAGAGGCATACGGATGGGAGAAATTTTCCCCCGGCTCCCCGCAGCCTCGACACATCAATCCGGAGCCCTGGAACTTTCCTCAGCCGCTCTTTCCCGCCCACTGCTCCTCCAATCATAGCTCCCCCCGCTCTCTGATCCTCCAATCACAGCTGCACCCTGCTCGCTGATCCACCAATCACAGCTCCCCGCGCTCGCTGATCCTCCAATCACAGCTCCCCCCGCTCGCTGATCCACCAATCTCAGCTCCCGCCCGCTCGCGCCCTTGCCATTGGCGCCCTTCAGTCGCTCTGCAGCAGGGCTTGGCGCCCCTCCGTCCCGCTGCTCAACAACCTTTTACGGCAGTGGGAGAGCAGAGGGGCTTCGGCGGGGAGAGGTCTCACTTTGCCAGCATTGACCACGGGGCAAAGGCCGCACAAAGAAAGAGCTGAAGAAAGATGAGCAAGCGGTGAGTGAAGCCGCCTGGGCTGAGCAGGTGGGGACACACAGCTTCCACTCTGACACCCAATCCCGTGACCTCTCACACGGTGTGAGCCGCACGGAATTACACCTCGCCCCGGCCAACCCTTTATAGAGTTCACTGTGGAACGGACAACTCAAGGCAAAGGTTTCTGGAATAAGTTCTCTTTACTTAAATTCAACAAAAGATTACAAGTAAGCATCCAATAGTACCATTACACACAGTGATCCCGGTTTAACAATAAGCAGGCTCAGGTCTATTCCTTTACTTAAAACTCAAGTGATCATAAGTAAAAACTCACACGTACTGACACAATCGAGTTGTCGGTTCGGCGGTGACTAGACGTGGCTCTTTAACGGGCAACTGACCAGGTTGCCTTTCGACTGAAGCAGTACCCAATGACCTTTCGTAGCACTGTTTTATACCCCCAAAAACCTGGGCAGTCCCTTTGTGTGTACATGTTTCATCCAGCACGGGTAATGGCCGACGTTGGTTTTTCACTCTTCTCCCAATTAATCATTCAGGGTTTGCGAGGGGCGTTCCTCCAATCAAATTCCCCATTGTTCAGTTATTCATAATAGTTTGCAGAAGAGCAATAAACCATATGGTCACATCATGCATCGTTACCTTGTATTTTTTTTGCAGAATTCCCAAGGTATGTGTTCTTCCTTTAGCCCCCAAATGTCTCATGTATTGACCATTGGAGACGCTGCATAAGAACATATGAAATAGGAGCATGAGTAGGCCATGTGGCCCCTCAAGCCTGCTCCGCCATTTAATTTGATCATGGCTGATCCGATCATGGACTCGGGTCCACTTCCCTGCCCACTCTCCATAACCCTTTATTCACTTATCGTTTAAGAAACTGTCTATTTCTATCTTAAATTTATTCAATGTCCCAGCTTCCACAGCTCTCTCAGGCAACAAATTCCACAGATCCACAACTCTCAGAGAAGAAATATCTCCTCATCTCAGTTTTAATAGGCAGTCCCTTATTCTGAGATTATACCCTCTAGTTCTAGTCTCCCCGATCAGTGGGAACATCCTCCTCTCTGCATCCTCCTTGTCAAACCCCCTCATAATCTTATACGTTTCGATAAGATCACCTCTCATTGAGTAGAGGCCCAACTTACTCAACCTTTCCTCATAAGTCAACCCCCTCAACTCTGGAATCAACCATGTGAACATTCTCTGAACTGCCTCCAAAGCAAGTATATCTTTTCGTAAATATGGAAACCAAAACTGCACGCAGTATTCCAGTTTAGGCCTCACCAATATCTTATATAGCTGTAGCAAGACTTCCCCGCTTTTGTACTCCATCCCCTTTACAATAAAGCCCAAGATTCCATTGGCCTTCCTGATCACTTGCTATACCTTCATACTAACCTTTTGTGTTTCATGCACAAATAACCCCAGGTCCTGCTGTATTGCAATTTTTCTCCATGTAAATAATAATCTGGAACTTCATCTCAGTTAAAAGGGATTTGATAATCGAGTGTACCCCATGCACTAACAACCAGATGTTCTGTCCAGATCTGCTATCTAACACAGCTTTTGAAATATCTGACATAGCTGCCTATAGGTGGGGGCAGACTGTGGGACATCCGGGTGCACTTCTAAATGAACCCACTGTACTGCCCCTCCCATGGCCATAGAATAGATAGGCCACAGTCTGTCAGTAAAAGCCGCCAGGAATTCATTGGGGCCCTGCTCTATGTCATCTATGGCCATAAAAGGATCCCTTTTACCAGCCCACAATGCTTGAGCAATTCGCACTTTCAAGCCTCATAATTGCCTCCAGCTGCCTTTTTATCCATCGGAAGGCTGCTGAACACTCCTGGACTGAGAGTTAAAAGCAACAGACCTTTCTTTTCCTGATCATCCAAGCTGTTCAAGGCAGCTATTCTACCTCAAAGCAGCACCTTTGGGGGTCTGCCCCTGCTCCAACATTTCACATCACTGGCCATTTTCCACAAGTTCTCTATCTAGTGCCCCCAGGACTCCTACATCCACCCCATCAGCCGGCGTCTGTTATCATTTTTGACGCATCGCAATGATAGGCGGGGTCCGAATTCCCTCTGGTGGGCCATGTTCTGGTCCCTTGTATAATTCCGCTTCACCTTTATCACATCCCTCAGCGCTCTCTCCATTTTCCTGTCCTTCTGACTGAGGGGGTCATTGCACGCACAATGCCCCTTTGTACACACACCTGATCCTCCAACTCCTTAATCTTTTTGCACTCTGTGAAATCCCCCTCAGCGCTCCGTTCTCCTGAAAACTGCTTTTGAGCAACCCTATATGTGTCTTTCAGGTCCTCATTAATCCTTACTGCCTGTTCTGTGCGATGTCTCTGATCTGCTTCCTTCATGGCCCACATATCACACTGATTCTGATTATTAATACACTGACTCTCGAGGTACTGTTCTTTATTACACCTGCTCTCCTTTTCCTTCTCAAACTGTTCCTCCAGCTTCCTCTTACTTTCCTTTCCTTCCTATAATCCTTTTTACTCCTCTCTCTTTCTTCCTCTAATTCCTTTAAAAGTCAGATTATTACTGCTTCCTTCTCACTAATTTTCTCGTCCCTATCTTCTATCTCCTTTCGCAACCTAATCTTCGTACATGCGACATTCTTAACTTGCCTCCTATATGCTAACAACCAGCCAGCCTTCATTTTTCTGAACTGGCGCATGGACCCTTGTGTCCACTGTTCGGCCTCACAAACCGGATTATCACTGTCTATAATGATCGGTACCCACCCCTCCCTGAGAGGTAACGTCTCCACTTGAGTTTTAAGTAATGTGATGATCATCAACATAAACCCACATACTAACACCAGCGAGTGGTCAGTTCAGCGGTGACTAGACGTGGCTCTTTAACCGGCAACTGATCAGGTTGCCTTTTGACTGCAGCAGCACCCAATGTACTTTTGTGAGGCATATTGGTCAATTAGATTTGGTCAACTTTAAGCCAACATTCACAGAACCTTTCAACTAAAGAGTCCAAATCTAGGGATCCATTACACTGTGAGGACAAGTCCCTCATCTTCCACCCGGACATGCCATGGTGCCATCTTGCCGTTGGTGAAGTAGGATTGGGCAGTGGTGTCAATAGCCATTGTGATGTTACCGATGATGCAGGTTGGTTGCGCTGTCAATAGTCATTGTGATGTTACCGATGATGCAGGTTGTTTGCGTTGTCAATAATCACTCAGAACGGGGACGGGGGGAGGGGCCAAAATGTCCTCCAAACAAACCATGATAACAGCCAGAAGGGGGACATTTTACTTGAACAGTGAAGTTACAGAGTGGAGCACACAGATTGCCGTGGGAAGGAAGGGCTTCTCTTTTCCCCGCTTCTTGCAGTTTTCCTCCCCAGTGTGCAGGATGCAGAAATAATGCTTACACGGTGTGTGCTGCAGAGAGTGTGATGTGCCTGTGGTTTATCTGAGACAGCCAGGTTAGGAATACAGGAAGTCACACAAGACAGGTGTATTCCTGTCCAGAAAGGTGGGTGGCTCAGTCTCAGGCCCATTCTGACTTGGTGCCCTTTCTGTTGGGACTCGTCCTTCTCATATTCAACACATATTGCAGGGCGATATGATAGAAATGTTTTAAAATGGTGAAAGATGGGTTGGGTAGATAGAAGCAGGCTGCTTCCAGGGGTTGAAGGGTCAAGACGAGGAGCCAGAGATACAAGAATGTAAGATATTTAGAACAGTGACCAAGAGAAATGTCTTTACACAGAGCGTTGTGAGGCTGTGGAATCACTCCCAGTGTTAGTGGTTGGGGCACTATGTTCTGTAGTGACAAGTGGTCCTTGTGCTTTTATCCAAGGCAGGCCTCAGCCCAGTCATTTGCTCCAAATGTTGCTGCAATGATTCGAGAGGTGCAGGTATCAGGGAGCAGCAGTAAACAGTAAATAAAATCTAAATGCGAGCAAGTATCAATTGTTTATCTTCATCTATTGCTACTTCAATAACTGTACCTGGATATCCGATCAGGCCCACCATAGAGAATGAGTTTTACACCCTGTATTATGCAGGTTAATCTGTCACATTCTAGATCAAACATCACTACAGTCTCTACAAACTGAGGAGTAATGTTGATAGGCATGACGTACAGGGGATCATGTCGATCTGATTCAAGTGCACTCTTCACCAGCTGTTGTACAGCTTCCGAACGGTCTTCCAGTGAATCCTTGAGTGACTTGTAAGTAAAAGCAAAGGACGACACTGCCCCAAAGATAGAGAGGGTCACTGGACTGAAGCTGTGATTGACCCCAGCTATCATGCAAGTGACGATGGTGCCCCAAAGATAGAGAGGGTCACCGGACTGAAGCTGTGATTGACCCCAGCTATCATGCAAGTGAAGATGGTGATACCAAACAGCACCCTGGGAATTACTGGTGGTATCTTGCTTGGCACTCGACGATTCATTTCAGTTTTCAGAACTGAAGTGGGCTTACTGACATAGCTGGCCAGGCTTTGCAGAAACTTGTCATTGAGTCCCACCTGTTTCTGGAGGTAGATCAGCCCAGCAACTGTCAACACAAAGCCTGTAATGGAAGACAACCCTGGCATTGGCACTGGCACTGCACCCAGTGCTCCAGCGAGAACAGCCATCAGCCAGACTCTCTTCTTCAACATCCTTATTTTCGCTTCTAGAATTTCCAGCATAATCTTTGGGAGTGAGAGCGAGAAAGCGTTTAATTTTATACTGCGGAGATTACTGACGAGGCTGGACTTTAAGTCAGGAAGTCCAGGTCAAAACTAGAGATCAGAAAAATGGCTGGTGGTGTAACTCCAATACTTTGGAAGTTGCTGACACAGTCCCTGAGGATTGTCCTCCGCCCTTCACTAAAGTCAACACCTTGCATCCTCAGTGCATGTGCATCATTGTCTATCTTGGACCGCACATAGTACAACTCCTTGCCTTGTTCTTGAATCCTTTTGGTAAGCTCTGCGTCATTCTCTCTGAATCGTGACTGGGACACAACGATGAAAAAGTCATAGCTTTCAAACTTCACCTTCTTCAGGTAATTATTGATTTCAAAACCAAAGGAATTTGTTCCGGGAAGATCCCAGAGATGAACATTAGACAGAGCTCGATAGGGATATCTGGTTGGCTCCATCCCGGTTTCTTCATTCCCAGTTGGAGCAGCTCCCTGATCTTCGCTCATAGCATTGATAAAGGTGGATTTCCCCGAGCCCACATCACCCATCACTGCGATGTTCAGCTGCATGTTGTCTAAATTGCCTGACCTCTTTATCTGAAGAATCACTGCTTCCAAATCACCAGCGCTATACATAGATCACAGGTTCCTGCTCTCCTCAGCAGTGAAGAACTTGGAGAGTATAGCCATTTGATCTCTGAAAATAACATCAATCCTCAAATGTTACACATCAGGAATGTGCACCGTTTGGGTCTCCTTATCTAACGAAGGATATATGTGCCTTGGAGGCGGTACAATGGGGGGTCAGCAGATTGATTCCTGGGATGAGAGGGCTGTCTTATGAGGAGAGATTGTTAGAATGTGTCTATAGTCTCTGGAGTTTAGAAGAATGAGAGGTGATCTCATTGAAACATACAAGATTCTGAAGGGGATTGACAGCGTAGATGCTGAGAGATTGTTTCTCCAGGCTGGAGTGTCTAGAACCAGGGGGCACAGTCTCAGGATAAGGGGTAGGCCATTTAGGACAGAGGTAAGGAGGAATTGCTTCACTGAGGGTTGTGAATCTTTGGAATTATCTGCCCCAGTGGGCTGTGGATGCTGAGTCTCTGAATATTTTCAAGGCCGAGATGGATAGATTTTTGGAGTCTAGGGCAATCAGGGGATTATGGAGATCGGGCGGGAAAGTGGAGTTGAGGTCGATGATCAGTCATGATCTTATTGAATGTTGGAGCAGGCTGGAGGGTTGAGCAGATATAATGAGGGATGTTCAGGAGGGCATAATTTGAGGAGCACAGACAACTCGGGGGGGGGGGGGGGGGGGGGGGAGGTTGTGAGGTTGACAAAGATTACAGGATAGGGAGGGGCAAAGCCATGGAGTTATTTGTAAAGAAGGATGAGAATTTTGAAATTGAGGCATTGTTTAATCGGGAGCCAATGTAGGTCTGAAAGCGCAGGAGTGATGGGTAATCGTGACTTTGTGTGAGATAGGACACGGGTTGCTGAGTTTTGGATGACCTCAAGTTTACATAGTGTAGAATATGGGAGGCCAGCCAGGAGTGAGTTGGAATAGTCAAGTCTAGAGCTAACAATCATGAATGAGGGTTTTCAGCAGCAGAAGAGCTGAGGTAGGGGCTGAGGCGGGCAATGTTACGGAGGTGAAAACAGGCGGTTTTAGTTGTGCTGTAGATATGTGGCTAGAAACTCAATTCAGGTTCAAATATGACACCAAGGTTGCAAACAGTCTTGTTCACCCTCCGCTTGATGCGAGGGAGAGGGATGGAGTCAGTGGTTGGGGAATGCAGTTTGTGGCGAGGACCAAAGATAATGGCTTTGGTTTTCCCAATATTTAATTGGAGAAAATTTCTGCTCACCAAGTACTGGATGTCGGACAAGCAATCTGACAATTTAGATACCAGGTAGGGGTCGATAAAATTGGTAGAGCAGGGTGCCATCAGTGTACATTTGGAAACTGACTTTCGGATAATATAGCCAAGGAGCAACATGGAGATGAGAAATAGGAGGGGACCAAGGACAGATCCTTGGGGAACACCAGAGGTAACGATGCGGGAGTGGGAAGAGAAGCCATTGCAAGAGATTTTCTGGCTACGATTAGATAGATAAGACTGGAACCAGGCGAGTGCAGTCCCACCCAGCTGGACGATGGTGGAGAGGCGTTGGAGGAGGATGGAGTGGTCAACTGTGTCAAAGGCTGCAGACAGGTCCAGAAGGACGAGGAGGGATAGTTTACCTTCGTCACAGTCAGAAAGGATGCCATTTGTGACTTTGATGAGAGCCATTTCGATACTGTGGCAGGGGCAAAAACCAGATTGAAGGAATTCAAACATTGAATTCATGGAAAGATGGTCACAGATTTGGGAGGCAACAACATGTTCAAGTTCTTTGGACAGGAAAGGAGTTTGGCGATGGGGCGATAACTAGCATGCAAATCGCAATTCTCCACTTTTTTTTCTGCAGTTCTAGTCAGGTAGAACAGTTCTACTTTGGAACAGAATTTTTTCTTCAAAAGGGGGCGTGTCCGGCCACTGACGCCTGATTTCAAAGTTTCCACAGTGAAAACGTACTCCAAACTAAAGTAGAATGGAGCAAGTGAAAATTTTTGTAGAACTGAAAAAACCTGTTCTACACATTAAAAAATCAGGCGCAGGTTACAAATTAGGCGTCCAGAACGAGGTGGGGGGGGAGCGGCGGGGGGGAGGGAAGTCATTAAATTCTACAGTCAATCCTTATTTATACTTCTACAAATATTATACAAATAAATCCAACCTGAATAAACATTTATAAGCAAAGAAAAGATTAAATAAACCATCTTCCTACCTGTGTGAAAGTGCTTCAGCCATCGTTCGTTCCCGCAGGGGGTGGGGAAGGAAACCGCCGTTTGTTGCCGCGGAGGGGAGGGAGGGGAAGGAGACAGCGGTTTGTTGCCGTGGAGGGGAGGGAGGGGAAGGAGACAGCGGTTTGTTGCCGTGGAGGGGAGGGAGGGGAAGGAGGCAGCGGTTTGTTGCCGTGGAGGGGAGGGAGGAGGAGGAGACAGCGGTTTGTTGCCGCCGCGGAGGGGAGGGGAGGGAGGGGGAGGAGACAGCGGTTTGTTACCGCAGAGGAGAGGGGAGGGAGGGGAAGGAGACAGCGGTTTGTTGCCACCATGGAGGGGAGGAAACCGCCATTTGTTGCCGCGGAGGGTGGGGAGGGGAAGGAGACAGTGAGAAGGGAAGCCTCAGTGCTGATGGCAATGTGCTTTTATTAAAAAAATGTTCAAAAATTAAACAGCTACAAAGAACTACAAAAATGGCCGAGTGCCAATGTTTTTTTCACACTGAGCATGCGCGAACGCTCCAACGCGCACGCGCAGCGTTGCCGGCAGGAAAAAAACTAATTTAAATAGTACCCGCCCCCCCCACTTACAAATTCGGCGCGAGTGCAGGCTCCGCCCCCCTGGGTGCCGCGCCAAACAGACAAGGAGCTGCAAAGCGCTCGAGAATAGCGCGTTTTTTTTCTGGCGCCGCTTTAAGCGCGAAAAACGGGCGCCCAGCTCGGAGGGGTGCCCGTTTTTTATCCTGTGGAAACTTGGGCCCATAGAAACAAGAGTAGGCCATTCGGCCCTTCAAGCCTGCACCGCCATTCAACAAGATCATGGCTGATCACCCACCCCAGCACCTCCCCCCCCACGCCCCCTCCATACCCCCCTGAACCCCCCAGCCGCAAGGACCACATCCAACTCCCTCCCGAACACATCCAATGAACCAGCATCAACAACTCTCCGCGGCAGGGAACCCCACAAGCCAACAACTCCCCGAGTGAAGAAGTCTCTCCCAATCCCAGCCCCAAACAGCCCACCCCCATCCCAAGAGCGTGCCATCTCCCAGCTCCGGACCCACCCAACACCGGCAACACTCCCCCCGCACCCAACCCGCCCTGTCCTGTCAGGATCCTTCCCAAATGCCGAACACCCCCGGATGTCGAGCCCCCAGCCCTGGCCACCCCGGACCCACGCCCCTGCGATGACAACCACACCACATCCACCAACCGCCATCTGCACAGTCAACCCATCCACCCCACTCCGAACAATCCCCATCCGAGGCACAGAGCCCCCAGGCCTGCCCCTCCAACACACTTAGCCCCCCCAGACCTTCGCTGCAATGTGGCCCCTCCTGTCCCCCGCCCTGGGTTTCTTTGTCCCCCACCTCCACCATTCTCCCCTCCATCCGCCACCCCCGTCTCCCCTCAACTTCCCTCTGCCTCTCCGCACAGGCTCCCATCTTGGGGGCGGTAACCTTCTGGGGCAGGGAAATTTAGCCCCCAGTGTGGAAGTCCTGCTCCCGCCGCAGAATTGGCCTTACCACCCCTCAAATGGAAGCGGAGTGCAATTTCCCACACTCCACTTCCTTTGGGGGCAGTTACCGGGGTACGACTGGATGCTCCTGTGACAGTTTGAACTGGTGTTCTCCACTCTCTGTCTTGTGACAGTTTGAACTGGTGCTCTCCACTCTCCCGTCCTGTGACAGTTTGAACTGGTGCTCTCCACTCTCCCGTCCTGTGACAGTTGGAACTGGTGCTCTCCACTCTCTGTCCTGTGACAGTTGGAGCTGGTGCTCTCCACTCTCTCTCCTGTGACAGTGGGAACTGGTGCTCTCCACTCTCTCTCCTGTGACAGTTTGAACTGGTGCTCTCCACTCTCTCTCCTGTGACAGTTTGAACTGGTGCTCTCCACTCTCTGTCCTGTGACAGTTGGAGCTGGTGCTCTCCACTCTCTCTCCTGTGACAGTGGGAACTGGTGCTCTCCACTCTCTCTCCTGTGACAGTTTGAACTGGTGTTCTCCACTCTCTGTCCTGTGACAGTTTGAACAGGTGTTCTCCACTCTCCCGTCCTGTGACAGTTTGAACTGGTGTTCTCCACTCTCCCGTCCTGTGACAGTTTGAACTGGTGTTCTCCACTCTCTGTCCTGTGACAGTTTGAACTGGTGTTCTCCACTCTCTGTCCTGTGACAGTTGGAACTGGTGCTCTCCACTCTCCCGTCCTGTGACAGTTTGAACTGGTGTTCTCCACTCTCCCGTCCTGTGACAGTTTGAACTGGTGCTCTCCACTCTCTGTCCTGTGACAGTTTGAACTGGTGTTCTCCACTCTCTGTCCTGTGACAGTTTGAACTGGTGTTCTCCACTCTCCCGTCCTGTGACAGTTTGAACTGGTGTTCTCCACTCTCCCGTCCTGTGACAGTTGGAACTGGTGTTCTCCACTCTCTGTCCTGTGACAGTTTGAACTGGTGTTCTCCACTCTCTGTCCTGTGACAGTTTGAACTGGTGTTCTCCACTCTCTGTCCTGTGACAGTTTGAACTGGTGCTCTCCACTCTCTGTCCTGTGACAGTTTGAACTGGTGTTCTCCACTCTCTCCATTGAGGGAGTGCAGCGAAGGTTCACCAGACTGATTCCTGGGATGGCAGGACTGACATATGAGGAGAGACTGGATCAACTGGGCCTTTATACATTGGAGTTTAGAAGGATGAGAGGAGATCTCATAGAAACACATAAGATTCTGACGGGACTGGACAGGTTAGATGCGGGTTGAATATTCCTGATGTTTGGGAAGTCCAGAACCAGGGGACACACGTTTAGAATAAGGGATAGGCCATTTAGGACTGAGATGAGGAGAAACTTCTACACTCAGAGTTTTAACCTGTGGAATTCCCTGCCACAGAGAGTTGTTGATGCCAGTTCATTGGGTATATTCAAAAGGGAATTAGATATGGCCCTTATGGCTAAGGGGATCAAGGGGTATGGAGAGAAAGCAGGAAAGGGGTACTGAGGGAATGATCAGCCATGATCTTATTGAATGGTGGTGCAAGCTCGAAGGGCCGAATGGCCTACTCCTGCAACTATTTTCTATGTTTCTATGTTTCAAAGGGCAAAGGCCGCACAAAGAAAGAGCTGAAGAAAGATGAGCAAGCGGTGAGTGAAGCCGCCTGGGCTGAGCAGGTGGGGACACACAGCTTCCACTCTGACACCCAATCCCGGGACCTCTCACATGGTGTGAGCCGCACGGAATTACACCTCGCCCCGTCCAACCCTTTATAGAGTTCACACTGTACAACGGACAACTCAAGGCAAAGGTTTCTGGAATAAGTTCTCTTTACTTAAATTCAACAAAAGATTACAAGTAAGCATCCAACAGTACCGTTACACACAGTGATCCCGGTTTACCAATAAGCAGGCTCAGGTCTATTCCTTTACTTAACTCAAGTGATCATAAGCAAAAACTCGCACATACTGACACCAGCGAGTGGTCGGTTCGGCGGTGACTAGACGTGGCTCTTTAACGGGCAACTGACCAGGTTGCCTTTCGACTGAAGCAGTATCCAATGACCTTTCGTAGCACTGTTCTTTACCCGTAAAATCCTGTGCACATGTTTCATCCAGCATGGGTAATGGCCGACGTTGGTTTTTCCCTCTTCTCCCAATTAATCATTCAGGAACTGCGAGGGGCGTTCCTCCAATTAAATTCCCCTTTGTTCAGTTATTCATAATAGTTTGCAGAAGAGCAATAAACCATATGGTGACATCACATGTCGGTACCTTGTATTCTGTTTTTTGCAGAATTCCCAAAGTATGTGTTCTCCCTTTAGCTCCAAATGTCTCGTTTTATGACCATTGGAGTCGCTTCATCTGGAACTTCATCTCAGGTAAAATGGATTCGTTTATCTGAGAGTACTCGCTGCAGTTACAACCAGTTGTTCTGTCCAGGTCTGCCATTGCCATCTAACACAGCTTTCAAAATATCTCAATCACAGAACAGCTCACAAGTTAACAGGCACCTTTGCTCAACAGAAAATATATTGTTTTTTGAGGTGTTTTGGTCAATGAAATTTGGTCATCTTTAAATCTACTTTCACACAATCTTTCAACTTAAAGACCAAATCCAGGGATCCATTACACTGTGAGACCAAGTCCCTCATCTTCCATCCGGACATGCCATGGTGTGCCATCTTGCTGTTGGTAACATAGACTGGCAGTCCGCACCTCACTGAGGTCGGGAGTTTGGATGTCCGAGAGGTCGGCAGGCCACAAGAGGTTGGGAGTTCGGAGGTCACAGAGGTCAGTGAGTTCGGGAGGCCACAGAGGTCAGTGAGTTCGGGAGGCCACAGAGGTCAGTGAGTTCGGGAGGTCACAGAGGTCGGTGAGTTCGGGAGGTCACAGAGATCAGTGAGTTCGGGAAGCCACAGGGGTCAGTGAGTTCGGGAAGCCACAGGCGTCAGTGAATTCGGGAGGTCACAGAGGTCGGCGAGTTCGGGAGGTCAGAAGTCCGGGAGGCCACAGAGGTTGGTGAGTTCGGGAGGTCACAGAGGTCGTTGAATTCGGGAGGTCGCAGAGGTCGGTGAGTTCGGGAGGTCACAGAGGTCGGTGAGTTCGGGAGGTCACAGAGGTCGGTGAGTTCGGGAGGTCACAGAGGTCGATGAGCTGAGTTGGTATCTCTCTTTTCTCTATTTTTTTTTAAAATTAGATTTTAAACTAGATAAGTCTAACTCGAGGGATGGCAGGGCAGTTCAGTCCCACGGAGTGCACATCTTGTGGCATGTAGGAAGTCACGGGGGTCATCACAGTGAGCACCATTTCCATTTGTGCACTCCCTCATTGCTGAAATTATAAATCTGACATTATTTGTACTGATGCTATTGCTGGGTCTCAGTTCTCTGTTGGTTGCCTCCTAAAATGCCTGACATAGGTCGGCTTAGTTTGGCACCCTATTTGCCATGAATGATCTTTACACATTAAGATTGCTCTGAGATCTCATCAGGTGTTTCCGCACTTTGATGTCCTCCTGATGAACCAAGGCCATTAAACAGGACTGTATTACATTTTAAAAATAAAAGAGGCAGACAAAAAGCAGGAAACTATCGACCAGTTAGCTGAACATCTGTTGTTGGGAAAATGCTGGAGTCTATTGTTAAGGAAGCCGTCGTGGGACATTTGGAAAATCATGATTCAATCAAACAGAGTCAGCATGGTTTTATGAAAGGGAAATCATGTTTGACAAATTTCCTGGAGTTCTTTGAGGATTTAACGAGCAGGATGGATAAGGGGAAACCAGTGGATGTGGTGTATTTGGATTTCCAGAAGGCATTCGATAAGGTGCCACTAAGAGGTTGTTGCACGAGATAAAAGCTCACGGGGTTGGAGATAATACATTAGCATTGAAACAGAAATTTACAGCGCAGAAGGAAGCCATTTCGGCCCATCATGTCCACACCAGCCAACAAAGAGCCACACGGCCCTTGGTCAGCAGCCCTAAAGGTTACATATAAACCCATGAACAATGACAGAATGGCAAAGAGCACCTAGCCCAACCATTCCACCTCATCACAACTGCGACATCTTTTATACTAACACATTCTACACTCCACCCCAACCGGAGCCATGTGATCTCCTGTCGAAGCAAAAAAACAGGTAAAAACTCAGGCTAATTTAGGGAGAAAAAATCTGGGAAAATTCCTCTCCGTCCCATCCAGGTGATCAAAACTAGTCCAGGAGATCACCCTGGCCATATATTCCCTGCAGTACTCATTATATCTGCTCCGTCCTGTAGGTTACGGCACATTAAGTGCCCATCCAACCATCTCAAGTGGTGAGGGTTTCTGCTTCTATCACTCTACAAGGCAGCGAGTTCCAGATCCCCACAACCCTCTGTATAAAGAAGCCCCCCCACACACAACCTTCCACCAATCACCATAAAAATATGTCCACTCGTAATAGACCACTCCACCAATGGAAATAGACCCTTACTATCCACTATGTCCAGGTTCCTCAATATTTTGTACACCTCAATGAGGTCTCCTCTCAGCCTCCTCTGTTCCAATGAGAACAAACCCAGCCTATCCAATCTGTCCTCATAACTAGGATTCCCCATTCCAGGTAGCATCCTAGTAAATCTCCTCTGCACCCTCTCTAGTGCAATCACGCCCTTTCTATAATACGGTGACCAGAACTATATGCAGTACTCCAGCTGTGGCCTAACAAAAGTATTATACAATTAATCATAACCTCCCTGCTCTTCTATGCTATGCCTCCGCCAATAAAGGCAAGCATTCCGTATGCCTTCCGTATGCCTTCTTATCCACCTGGCCTGCTACTTTCAGGGATCTGTGGACCAATGGTGAAGCTTTGGAGGCGTGGCCTATTCAGTTGGAGCTGTGCTGCTGTGAGAGAAGGAACTCCCTGCTTTGCTCCTGCCTGGAAGGCCTGGAGTGAGCCCTGAGACCAGCCCAGGAAGAGGAGGAAAGGGCTGGCTTGCTACAATACAACGTCCGGAGAGAGAGGAGGAGAGCTGAAAAATTTCAACAACTTTATTTACTTCTACAAAGAGTTGGAGAGAGGGGGAAAAGAGCAACAACCTGTGTGGAAGGAGGGAGATTCTACAACATTCTACAGGTGGTGCATTCCCCGAAAGACATTATTTTTTTTGGTGGGGGAGAAAAGAAGATTTTCTTCGAGGTCCGGAACATCGCGGGGGGTGTGTGTGTGTGGATGTGTGTGTGGGGGTCTTGCTTACAGCTAGGCCCCACACACCACTGAAGCACCCCTCCCCCATTGCCTAGCCCGGGATAGCTGGAGCTACCTGGCTGAAGATTTACGAAATCACCCTATTAAACATCGTTGGGAGTGTGTGCCTGGGTGGCTCCAGCTGTCCCAGGTGAAGACATCTTCTCCTCCCGCCCGAAGACCATCCCGTAAGGCTGTGCCTTGCCTCGTTTTCCATCATCTAGGGAGTGCACCCCAGGAAAACACCCACCCATCGCTGTGAGGGGAGACCTGCCCTCACAGTTTCCCTCTTTCCCACCCCACCACTCTCTCTCTCTCTCTGTCACTCTCTCTGTCTCTCCCCTCTCTCTCTGAGAGCCCTTTCCTCCTTAATTGGAAAATTAATTAAGACAACTGAGCAGAGGGAGCAAGGCCCCTCCCCAATTGTCAACGAGGGGAGAGGTGTGCCTCGTTGAGAGCTCCTCTGCTCATGAATTCAAAAGAGGCCAATTTAAGACCATTAAGGCCTGTGACTTTGGGGTGGGTGTAGCCCTTAAAGGGACCCCGTGATGGCGACCCCATCCACGCCGGTGGCAGGGCCAGCAAAGACTTATGCGCAGGCGGCGTCCACATCCACGGCACCTCCTGCGCCACCTGCTGCCCTGCCACCATTCAGACTAATTACGAATAAAAACGGGGTCAAGAGCTACACTCACCCCACAATGAGCATTGAGGAGTGCGTGCGGGCGATGGCTGGGGTAGTCGGCCCCTCGGCCATTGTCGCAGCCTCCAAGATGTCTGGGAAGGCTGTGTTCTTCCTGGGGTCGGAGCGGGCGGTGTCTCTGGCCCTCGCCGTCCTTTCAAACGTCCCGCCCTTTGTTCCCGCTGAGCTCCTCCTCCCTCACCTACACCAACTGGGGGAGGTAAGGTCAGGGATCAACCTCATACCGCTTGGCCTCAGGGAGAACAGCCTGCGCCACGTGTTCTCCTTCCGCCGCCAGCTCTTTGTCCGGCTAGCGCGGGAGGAGACGACAGAGGGCACTTTTAATGTGATGCACGAGGGGACTGCCTACCGCGTCTTTTGGACGTCGGACAGCGTGCGGTGCCATGCCTGCAGGGAGGTGGGGCAAGTTCGCAAGAACTGCCCCGCCTCCAAGGCCGCCAAACCACCGAAGGCGGCCAAGGCTGGCGCCGCCGCCACCCCTCCCCCTATTTGCGTCCGCGTGCCGGGAGCCGTAGGTGCGCGGGCATCGTCGGGGGCCTTTGTTTTCACGGCCTCCGGCGGGGGGGGAGGGAGAACGTCCAATCGGAAAGAGGGCGCGGAGGAAGGCGAAACATCGAGGCGGGTCCCCTCAGTGCACCAGACAGTCTGATCACCGCGCTCAGCCCAACCCTGTCACCGGCGAGCGTGGGGTGCCCTGAGCCCGTGCCCGAGCCCTTGACCAATATCACAGAGGGGCTCGGGCGCGGGCAAGATAAGAAAAAGGGGGGAGTGGAGTGGGAGGCCTTGGCAGACATGGAGGTCTCCCTGCCTCCGCGCCCCCCCAGGAACAAAAGGAGGCGCCGCTCCAATGAGGCGGAGGGGGAACTACATCCCTCCGCGGAGGAGTTAGTGCCCGCCGTGTGTCCCGCGTCCCCCACCAGCGCCCCCAAGTTGCGCTGTAGGTGAGAGGAGTCTGTCCCCGGGGAGGGTGAGACAGTCGAGGCTGCACAGCCTCTGCCTCCCGGGGATGGCGTGGAAGATCTGCCTGTCGTGGGGGGCGTGGGGCAGCGGAGGAATATGATGCCGCCGGGTCGAGCGTCCCGGGGATTGAGGCGGGCGGGGCCGAAATGGCCGAACCTGAGCCCGCCCAGCTATTAACCAACTTCCCCCGGGTGTCGCTCGACTCGGCGGAAATACAGAGTATCAACAATTTTAATGAATCTGTACACGCTGGGCCAGTGGGTGGCGGCGGGGAGGGGGAAGAACAACAACCCTCACCCCCTACTTTGGAGCTGGGGTACTTGGAGGACCTGGATCATTTCTTTGACCAGGTCTCTCCGCCTTCCCCGGCTCCTGGGGCAGAGGAGGAACCCCTTCCGCTGTCGCTTCCTGACCCAGCACCGCTTTTAAAAGAGCCCAGTGGGGACTCCTCTGCCGACGATCCTGGGGGTGGGGTCGGGGCAGAGCCAGGGCCGGATGGAGCAGCGGGGCCGTTTGCCGTACCTCGTGCGGTCGACGGGCCGGCTGCCGGCTCCCGGGGGAGGACGGGGACTCGTTGGGGGACTCGGGAGAAGATCTTGAGTCCATTGCCAGTGATGCGGTGGATCTCCTCGTGCCCGCCGCTGATTTCCCCCCTCATTTCTGCAAAGGAACTCCGGGACTTTTTAGTCCAGAGCCAGGTTCGCCGCAACCGATCCCATATGGCCCTGGAAAGATGGTCCGAGCCGGGGCTGCTCGTCGCGTCCGTCTGCACCGCCGCTAAAACCATGGCCGCGTGCGGGCCCTTATCAAAGGTGCAAGGCCTTGAGCTGCGCCGGCTCAAAAAGTTCCTCGCTGGGCTGCTGAAGGAGTGGAGGTCAACAAACGACTCCACTACCCCGCCAATAGGTTAGGTAGAGGTTGCACTTTGCTTTTGTCATGAAGATAACCATAGCCAGCCTCAACATCAATGGCAGCAGAGAGGCACACCGTAGATTTAACAATTTTTCGCTCCTGCGGGAGGGGAAATATGCGGTGTGCTTCCTGCAAGAAACCCACACCGTTCTGGGAGACGAAGCCACGTGGCTCCTGGAATGGCAAGGAGAGGTCCGCATGAGCCACCTCACTACCACTTCTTGTGGGGTGGCCATCTTGTTGGCCCCGCATTTTCAGCCGGAGATCTTGGGGGTCGAGGAGCCCGTGCCAGGCCGCTTGCTGCACGTCACGGTTCGCCTGGGGGACGTGCCGCTCCATCTCGTGAACGTGTACGCCGCTCAGCCCGGCCCGCAGCAAACGCGCTTCTTCGAAGAAGTGTCCGCTCTTCTTGGCTCCGTCGACGTCGGCGACTGCATTGTCCTCGGGGGGGATTTTAAGTGCAACCTCGAGGCGAGGGACCGCTCCGGTGCCCCGCAGAGCATGACGGCGATGGAGAAGTTGAGGGACCTGGTCGGGTCCTTCGACTTAGTGGACGTCTGGCGAAATCTCCATCTCGACTCCAGCGCCTTTACTTGGGTGAGGCCTGGAGTAGGATGGTCCAGAGTCGACCGCCTTTACGTGTCTCGGGCGTACGTTTCCTGCGTCCCGGCGGCCTCCATGTGACCGGTGCCGTGTTCGGACCACCACCTGGTGTGGGCGGAGCTCGCTTCGCTCCGCGTACTGGCATTTTAACAACCAGCTGCTGGAGGACGTGCGGTTCCAGGACTCGTTCTGTCGTTTCTGGGCCGACTGGAGAAGGAAGCTGGGGGGCTTCCCCTCCTTGAGGTTATGGTCCGCGTCTTCTGTCAAGAGTACGCGAGGGGGTCGACCAGAAAAAGAGGTGCTCGACCTGGAGTCTCGTCTCGATCAAGTCGTCGAGGACCCGGCCCTGCGGATGGTGTACGAAGCGAAGGCGGCCACGCTGAAGGACCTGCAGCTCGTCGGGTCCCGAGGCGCGTTCGTGAGGTCACGGATCCGGTTCCTGTGGGATCTGGACCGCAGCTCCCCCTTCTTCTACTCGCTGGAAAAAAGACAGAATGCCCGTAAGCAGCTCTTGACGCTGCTGGCCGACGATGGCTCTCCCGTCTCTGATCCGGAGGTCGGCAACAACAGGGCCCATGATTATTATGGGGCTCTGTTCTCTCCAGAGCCGTCCAGCGAGGAAGTGCGTAGAGTTTTGTGGGAGGAGCTGCTGAAGGTCGGCCTGGAGGGCGCCGAAAATCTGGAAGCTCCGCTAAGCCTGGCGGAGCTGACAGGCGCCCTCGACCGGCTCTCGAGGGGAAAAGCCCCGGGGCTGGACGGGCTGACCGTGGAGTTCCACAGGGCGTTCTGGGACATCCTGGGGGGCGACTACGCGCGGGTCCTGGGGGAAAGTCTGGCGACCGGGGAGATGCCCCTCTCTTGGCGCAGGGCAGTCATCATCCTGCTGCCTAAGAAGGACGATCGCCGCCTCCTTAAGAACTGGCGCCCGGTCTCCCTCCTCAGCACGGACTACAAAATCTTCGCCAGGGCGATGTCTGCTCGCCTTGGTGCCGTGCTGGACCACATGATCCACCCCGACCAGTCCTGCACGGTCCCGGGCCGGACAATCCACGACAACATCCATCTGGTCCGGGACCTCATCCATCATTCCCAGGAGGCTGGTCTGTCGGTCGCCTTCCTATCCCTCGACCAAGAGAAGGCGTTCGACAGGGTGGATCACTACTATCTGTTCGGTACTCTGCCCGCTTTCGGGTTCGGGACGCATTTCGTCGCCCGGATCCGACTTTTATACGCCGCCGCGGAGTGCCTGATAAAGGTTAACGGGTCCTTGACGGCGCCCCTTCGCTTTGGGAGAGGGGTGCGCCAGGGATGCCCCATGTCCGGCCATCTGTGTGGAGCCTTTCCTGCGCCTCCTGCGGACGAGGTTGACGGGACTGGCTCTGCAAGGGCCGGGCGTGGAGGTCGTCCTGTCGGCTTACGCCGATGACGTGCTCCTCGCGGTAGAGGATCCCGCTGACCTGCGGAGGATGCGTGAGTGCCAGGAGATTTACTCGGCCGCATCCTCTGCCAGGATCAACTGGGAGAAATGTTCCGGACTCCTGGTGGGTCAGTGGCGGGTGGACTCCCTGCCGGAGGAGCTCAGGCCTTTTGCCTGGAGCACGACCCATCTCCTCTATCTGGGAGTCTACCTTAGCCCCGACGAGGAAGCCTGGCCGGCGAACTGGCAAGAGCTGGAGGCCAAGGTCGCCGCTCGCCTAGGGTGCTGGACAGGACTCCTCCGAGTGCTGTCCTACAGGGGTCGAGCGCTAGTCATAAACCAGCTGGTGGCCGCAATGTTGTGGTACCGGCTGGTCACTTTGACCCCTCCCCCTGCGTTTGTCACCAAGATACAGAAGAAGCTGGTGGACTTCTTCTGGAACAACAGGAAGCACTGGGTCTCTGCCGCGATCTTGAGTCTCCCGCTTGGGGAGGGCGGTCAGTCGTTGGTGTGCGTCAGCACCCAGCTCGCGACTTTCCGTCTTCAGACTCTGCAGAGATACCTTTACGTCGAGCCCCCTCTGAGGTGGCGTGCTCTGGCGACGTATTTCTTCCGCCAGCAGCATGGCCTCAACTACGGCACGCAGCTCCTGTTTGTGAGCTTGGGGGACGTCAGGACCGCCTTCCAGGAGCTGCAAGTCTTTTACAAGGAACTCACCAGGGTCTGGAACAAAGTCTCCACCAAGCGCAGCTCTCCACCGGCTGGAGTGGTGGCCGTCCTGCAGGAGCTGCTGCTCGGGAATCCGTACCTCCACGACCGAGGTTTCAGGTGGCGGTCGGATGAGATGGCTGCGGCTGGTGAGGTGACCAGGGTCAGGGACCTGCTCGATGGCGGAGGAGTGGGCTGGATGGCGCCAGACACGCGGGCGCGGCGCCTAAATTCTGCCAACGTCCGCCGCGCGACCGATGCCATCGAGTTGCTAAACACAGCTCTGGGCCCCGACTCCGTTAGGTGCATCGAGGAGGTTCAGGCACGTGGGGAGATCCCGTCCGAACTGACCCCCGTCCGGACGGAATTCCTCATCGGCGCCAAACCCCGGAACCTCCCTCGGGAGCCGACGCCTCACAACTTGAGCCGCCTCGAGGAAATCCCCTCCGTGCCATTCAGTTCCACGCGGAGGGGTTTCCTGTACGGGCTGCTCCTGCACACTCTCAACTTTGCCATCCTCGCCTACCGTCCGGACACGCCATGGCGTACCATCTTGCCGTCCGGAGGAGGCAAGGGTCCCCGATGGAGGGCACTCTACGCGGGAGTCCTCCCAGTATTTATCGGGGACTTGGCCTGGAGGGTGGTGCACGGAGCAGTGCCGTGCAGTAAATTTTTAAGCCTGTTCACGGGCTCCCAGGCCGCCTGCAATTTCTGCGGTCTGGAAGAGTCCGTGCTCCATGTTTTTATCGGATGTTCAAGGTTGCAGCCCCTGTTTTATTATTTAAAGGGGCTGCTCCTGAAATTCTGGCTGCACTTCAGTCCCACACTCCTGATCTTTGGGCACCCTGTGCGGAGGGTAGCGGGTAGGTCCGAGGGCCTCCTCGTAGGACTGCTCCTGGGCATGGCCAAGGGTGCCATCAGCCGGTCCAGGCAGCGGGCGGTCGTTCAACCTGACTGCCTGCCTCTCTTCCGCGTGTACATCCGCGCCAGTGTGTCCTTGGAGATGCAGCACGTGGTGTCCACCGGTACGCTCGTGGCCTTCTGCGAGAGGTGGGCACCGGAGGGACTGGAGTGCATCATCACCCCCGGCAATCAAATTTTAATTTGATTTTATGTTTTAAGGTATATTTTGTTTTAATTGCCGGTGTTTTTTAGTGTCCCCCTCCTCTTTTATAGGGGGCACTTGGAGGAAAAATATGATTTTAATGCCCCCAAAAAAAAACCAAAAAACAAATGAAAAAACACAAAAAAAACAAAAAGGGGGACTGGAAAATATTTGGTGTGTCCCCCACATCGGGGGGGCCATGATTTAATGTTTTATGTTTCCTATCAAAAGAGTTCTGTGGACCAATGGTGGAGCTTTGGAGGCATGGCCTATTCAGTTGGAGCTGTGCTGCTGTGAGAAAAGGAACTCCCTGCTCAAACTCCGGTCTGGAAAGCCTTGAGTGAGCCCTGAGACCAGCCCAGGAATAGGAGGAAGGGGCTGGCTTACAACAATTCAACGTCCAGGGGGAGAGGAGGAGAGCAGAAAATGTATCACTTATTACAACTGCAGAGAGTTGGAGAGAGGGGGAAAAGAACAACCTGAGAAAACACCATCCAGTGTGGAAGGAGGGAGAGCCGTTTCTACAATCTTCGACAGGTGGATGTGTTTTGGTGCATTCCCTGAAAGACTTTGTTGTATCGGTGGGGGGGGAGGAAAGAAGACAACTTGAGGGCCGGAACATCGCGGGGGGGGGGTGTGAGTGTGGAAGTGTGTGTGGGGGTCTTGCTTACAGCTAGGCCCCACACACCACTGAAGCACCCCTCCCCCATTGCCTAGCCTGGGATAGCTGGAGCTACCTGGCTGAAGTAGTACTAATTACCCTATTAAACATCATTAGGAGTGTGTGCCTGGGTGGCTCCAGCTATCCCAGGTGAAGACATCTTCTCCCCCCACCCGAAGACCATTCTACAAAGACTGTTTTTTTTTTGCCATCTGGGGAGTGCACCCCAAGAAACACCCACCCATCGCTGTGAGGGGAGACCTGCCCTCGCAGCTTCCCTCTTTCCCACACCCCACAACTCTTTCTCTCTCTCTCTGTCTCTCTCTCTCTCTCTCTCTCTTAGCCCTTTCCTCCTAATTGTAAAAACAATTAAGACAAACGAGCAGAGGGAGCAAGGCCTCTCCCCATTCGTTAACTAGGGGAGAGTTGTGCCCCATTAAGAGCTCCCTCTGCTCAAAACACCAATGAGGCCAATTAAAGAACATTAAGGCCTGTGACTTTGGGGTGGGTGTAGCCCTTAAAGGGACCCCGTGATGGCGACCCCATCCACGCCGGTGGCAGGGCCAGCAAAGACATACGCGCAGGCGGCAACCGCTTCCACGGCGCCTCCTGCTGCCCTGCCACCGTTCAGACTCATAACAAAAAAACACGGGGTCAAGAGCTACACTCACCCCACAATGAGCATCGAGGAGTGCGTGCGGGCGATGGCTGGGGTAGTCGGCCCCTCGGCCATTGTCGCAGCCTCCAAGATGTCTGGGAAGGCTGTGTTCTTCCTGGGGTCGGAGCGGGCGGTGTCCCTGGCCCTTGAAAAGGGGCTCACGGTGGGCGGGACGTTCCTGCCGGTGGACCCTCTCGAGGCCACCACGCAGAGGGTCATCATTTCAAACGTCCCGCCCTTTGTTCCCACTGAGCTCCTCCTCCCTCACCTACACCAATTGGGGGAGGTAAGGTCGGGGATCAACCCCATACCGCTCGGCCTCAGGGAGAACAGCCTGCGCCACGTGTTCTCCTTCCGCAGCCAGCTCTTTGTCCGGCTGGTGCGGGAGGAGACGACGGAGGGCAATTTTAATGTGGTGCACAAGGGGACTGCCTACCGTGTCTTCTGGACGTCGGACGGCGTGCGGTGCCATGCCTGCAGGGAGGTGGGGCACGTTCGCAAGAACTGCCCCGCCTCCAAGGCCGCCAAACTAGCGAAGGCGGCCAAGGCTGGCGCCGCCGCCACCCCTCCGCCTATTTGCGTCCGCGTGCCGGGAGCTGTGGGTGCACGGGCATCGTCGGGGGTCTTTGTTTTCACGGCCTCCGGTGGAGGGGAGGGAGAACGTCCGATCGGAAAGGCGGCGCGGAGGAAGGCGAAACATCTTGAGGCGGGTCCCCTCAGTGCGCCAGACAGTCTGATCACCGCGCTCAGCCCAACCCTGTCACCGGCGAGCGCGGGGTGCCCTAAGCCCGAGCCCTTGACCAATATCACAGAGGCACAGGCATGATAAGAAAAAGGGGGGAGTGGAGCGGGAGGCCTCGGCAGACATGGAGGTCTCCCTGCCTCCGCGCACCCCCAGGAACAAAAGGAAGCACCGCTCCAATGAGGCGGAGGGGGACAACATCCCTCCGCGGAGGAGTCGGTGCCCGCTGCGTGTCCCGCGTCCCCCACCAGCACCCCGAAGCTGCGCTGTAGGCGAGAGGAGTCTGTCCCCGGGGAAGGTGAGACAGTCGAGGCTGCCCAGCCTCTGCCTCCCGGGGATGGCGTGGAAGATCTGCCTGTCGTGGGGGGAGTGGGGCCAGCGGAGGAATTCATAGCCGCCGGGTCGAGCGTCCCGGGGACTGATGCAGGCGGGGCCGAAAAGGCCGAACCTGAGCCCGCCCAGCCAATATCCAACTTCTCCCGGAAGTCACTCGACTCGGCAGAAACTGAAAATGATAATTTTAGAGAACATCCACACGCTGGGCCGGGAGGTGGCGGCGGGGAGGGGGAAGAACAACAACCCTCGCCCCCTACTTTGGAGCTGGGGTGCTTGGAGGACCTGGCACATTACTTTGGCCCGGTCTCACCATGTTCCCCGGTTCCTGGGGCGGAGGAGGAACCCTTCCTCTGTCGCTTCCTGACCCAGCACCACTTTTAAAAGAGCCCAGTGGGGACTCCTCTGCCGACAATCCTGGGAGTGGGATCGGGGCAGAGCCAGGGTCGGATGGAGCGGCCGGGCCGTTTGCCGCACCTCGTGCTCCATGTTTTTATGGAATGCGCAAGGTTGCAGCCCCTGTTTTATTATTTAAAGGGGCTGCTCCTGAAATTCTGGTTGCACTTCAGTCCCACACTCCTGATCTTTGGGCACCCTGTGCCGAGGGGAGCGGGTAGGTCCGAGGGCCTCCTCGTAGGACTGCTCCTGGGCACGGCCAATGGTGCCATCAGCCAGTCCAGGCAGCGGGCGGTCAACGGGGTCGTTCAACCTGACTGCCTGCCTCTCTTCCGCGTTTACATCCGCGCCAGGGTGTCCTTGGAGATGGAGCACGCGGTGTCCACCGGTACGCTCGCGGCCTTCCGCGAGAGGTGGGCGCCGGAGGGACTGGAGTGCATCGTCACCCCTGGCAACCAAATTTTAATTTGATTTTATCTTTTAAAGTTTAATTTGTTTTAATTGCCGGTGGGTTTTTTTTTAGTGTCCCCCTCCCCTTTTGTAGGGGGCACTTGGAGAAAAAAAAAAAAATATATATATGATTTTACTGCCCAAAAAAAAACTTTAAAAAAACCACAAAAAAAGGGCCTTGTAAATGTTTGGTGCGTCCCCCAAATCGGGGGGCCACGATTTAATATTTTTCATTTCCTCCCAAAAGAGTTCTGTGGACAAGCACTACAAGGTCCCTTTGTTCATCTACACTATTAAGTGACCGACCACTTAGTGTATACCCTTTCCTTATTCGTCCTCCCAAAGTGCTTCACCTCACTTCTCTGAATTAAATTCCATTTGCATTACTCTGCCCACCTGACCAGTAGATGGATATCCTCCTGCAGCCAATGACTTTCCTCCTCATTATCAACCACACATCCAATTTTAGTATCATCTGCAAACTTCTTAATCATACTCCCTATATTCAAATCTAAAATCATTGATATACACCACAAAAAGCAAGCGACCCAATACTGAGCCCTGTGGATCCCCACTGGAAACATCCTGCCATGGAATTGGACACGGTTGCAAATCAGTCCATCATGAGCAAAAAGGCCTTTGACAGGCTGTGGTGCAACAAGGTACACAGGACCAAGCTGAGCCCTATTCATACCAAGCTGAGAACTTACACCAAAGAGCTGATCCCTGTAATTGGCAGCATAGCAGCAAAAGTCTATGATGAAGCAATACACTATGGATTGTACCAGGAGGAGGAGATGGCCCCACACTGTTCAGCAGAAGCTGGCTGGGAAAAATCTGCTGGAACGACATCCGAGCGCTTTTGTCCGTCGACAACACCTCAGGTGTCCAGGTTCTGAGCAAGTTTCTGTCATTATTTGAGCCAGGCATCGGAAGTTTCTCGGAGGCGAAGGTGCAGATCCACTTGATTCCCGGTACACGACCCATCCACCACAAGGCATGGGTGGTGCCATATATGATGTGACAGAAAGTGGAGATCAAGCTAGACAGGCTGCAACGAGAGGGCATCATTGCGCCGGTGGAGTGCAACGAGTGGGCCAGTCGGTTCTCACGGGCGATGGCACAGTCAGAATTTGTGGGGACTAAAGTTAAAATTAACCGTTTTTCTCTGCAGGACCAGTACCCGCTACCCAAGGCAGATGACCTATTTGCGACACTGGCAGGAGGAAAGAGGTTCATCAAATTGGACCTGACCTCGGCCTACATGACCCAGGAGCTGGCGGGATCTTCGAAAGGCCTCACCTGCATCAACACGCACAAAGGTCTCTTCATCTACAATAGATGCCCGTTTGGGATTCGATCGGCCACGGCTATTTTTCCAAAGGAACATGGAGAGTCTGCTAAATTCAGTTCCGCACACCGTGGTTTTCCAGGACGACATATTGATCACAGGTCAGGATACCATCGAACATTTGAAAAACCTGGAAGAGGTTCTATGTCGGCTAGATTGCGTGGAACTCAGGTTGAAACGCTCGAAGAGAGAGTGTTTTCCTGGCAATAGAGGTCGGGTTCTTAGGGAGAGGAATCGTGGCAGACAGCATCAGACCCACCGACGCCAAGACGGAAGCCATCAAGAATGCGCCGAGACCACAGAACGTGACGGAGCTGCGGTCGTTCCTGGAACTCAATTATTTTGGGAATTTCCTACCCGGGTTAAGCACCTTGCTGGAACCTCTACACATGTTACACAAGGGAGATGACTTGTTATGGGGGAAATCGAGACAGCTTGAGAGAGCCCGAAATTTGTTATGTTCCAACAAACGGCTTGTTCTGTATGATCCTTGTAAACATTCAGTGCTAGCTTGCGATGAGTCTTTGTATGGGGTCAGGTGTGATTTACAACAAGCTAACGAATCGGGAACATTGCAACCGGTCGCTTATGCGTCCAGGAGCTTGTACAAGGCCGAAAGGGCCTTCAGCGTGATTGAAAGAGAAGCTCTGGCATGCGTATACAGGGTTTTTAAAAAAAAAACTGCATTATTATCTGTTTGGGCTTAAGTTCAAGTTAGAAACTGACTCATATCACTATTCTCAGAAAACAAAGGTATCAATTCCAATGCCTCTGCTCGCATCCAAAGATGGGCGCTCATGCTATCTGTATATACAATGTAATTTGCCACAGACCAGGCACAGAGAACTGTGCTGATGCCCTCAGTTAGCTACCATTGCCCACCCAGGGGTGGAAATGGCACAGCCTGCAGACTTGCTCTTAATGATGGATACATTTGAAAAAGTCACCTATTACAGCCTGCCAGATCAGGACCTGGGCCAGCCAAGATCCTTTACTGTCCCTTCCAAAAAAAACTGTCCTCCATGGGAGCTGGTCCAGTTTCCCAGCAGAGATAAATGGAGATCAAGCCGTTCCAGCGGCGTAAAGATGAAATGTCCATACAGGCAGACTGTCTTGTGGGGTAATCGCGTGGCTTTCCCCAAGAAAGGCAGAGAAACGTTCATACGCAACCTACACTGCACCCACCCAGGTGTAGTAATGATGAAAGCTATAGCCAGATCCCATATGTGGTGGCCCGGCAGTGACTCAGATTTGGAGTCTTGCATTGGCGCACGCAACACTTGCTCTCAACTGAGCAACGCATCCAGGGAGGCATCGCTAAGTTTGTGGTCATTGCCCTCCAAACTGTTGTGTATCTGTAAAGCATGCACTCCCATGTTCTGCCACCACGGAGCTCATCCCCTGAAGTCCCCAGGGGTCCCAGCGTCCCTTGAGAGCACTATACAAAAGCCGACCGCTAAGGCCTGTTCCTCACTGGAGTATCTTAAGACTGAGGTCAGTGTTACTTTAACCTCCCTGTGTGCAGTCTCATCTGTGTTAGGAACGCAATAACTGGCGACGAGTATACGAATCCAACGCAAAGATGCAGCAAACTGTGGGCATCCTGGAGAAATTCAGAGGGTGAGGATTGGGAAGCCTATGTCAAACGGCTCAGTACTTTGTAGCCAGCGAGCTGGACGGAGAAGGAAGCGCTGCAAAAAGGAGAGCGGTCCTCTTCATGGTCTGCCTCATGAAGAATCTTCTGGCACCAGTGAAACCCACAGAGAAGTCATATGAGGAGCTGTGTACACTGGTTCAGGAGCATCTTAACCCAAGGGAGAGCGTGCTGAAGCCAACGATCTGAAGGTCAGGAAGTGGCGAGCTATGTCGCAGAGCTAAGGCGACTTGCAGGACAATGTGAGTTTGATGGCTACCTGGAGCAAATGCTCAGAGACCATCCGACAAAAACATTTGACTATAGAGACACCGACCCTCAGGAAGGCCATTGTGGTAGCACAGGTGTTTATGTCCACTAGTGATAATACCAAACAAATCTCAGCACACATGTGCTAACATAATGTTCATAAATTAACTGGAACTGTGTTTGTGAGCAGAAACGTACAGGGCAGAAACCAGAAGTCTGCAACTGCCAACAAGCCTCAGGTGACCCAGGTGACTGAGTCCGCAACAAAAGGATGAATGCAAGGCATTCGCACCTTGTTGGCGTTGTGGAGGCTTCCATTCAGCCTAATCATGCCCCTTCAAAAGGGTATGTTTGCAAGAGCTGTGGAACAATGGGGCACCTCAAACGAGCTTGTAGATGAGCTGCAAGCTCTACAAAACCTGCTAACCATCATGTAGCAGAGGAAGATCGGTCCATTGTGGATCAAAGCAATTTTGAGCCTCAGAAGGCATATGCTGAAGTACACGGGGTGCACACATTTGACAAAATGTCCACCTATAATGCAAAATGTAAGATTAAATGGCTTACCCGTAGCCATGGAACTGGACACTGGTGCTCATGTGTAAAAAAAAATGTTTGAGAGACTGGTGCAACAAGGCATTCAGATCAGCCCCGAGTTCCATCCACACGAAACTGAGAACATACACCAAAGAGCTTATCACTGTCCTGGGCAGTGCCATGGTCAAGGTCACCTACAAGGGCACAGAGCATGAAATGCCACTCTGGATTGTCCCAGATGATTGCCCCAGTGCTTGGAAGGAGCTGGCTGGGCAAGATCCGCTGGAACTGGGATGACATCCGAACGCTATCACATGTCGATGAGGCCTCATGTACTCAGGTTCTTAACAAATTTCCTTCCCTTTTTGAGCCAAGCATTGGAAACTTTTCCGGAGCAAAGGTGCGGATCTACTTGGTCCCAGAGGCACGACCCATTCACCACAAGGCGCGTGATGAGGGAGAGAGTGGAAATAGAGCTGGACAGGCTGCAACACGAGGGCATCATCTCCCCAGTGGAATTCAGTGAGTGGGCCAGCCCAATTGTTCCAGTACTCAAAAGTGATGGCACGGTCAGGATTTGTGGCGATTATAAAGTAACTATTAAGTCGTTTCTCGCTTCCGAACCAATACCTGCTAATTAAGGCAGACGACCTATTTGTGATGCTGGCAGGAGGCAAGATGTTCACCAAGCTCAACCTGACTTCGGCTGACATGACGCAGGAGCTGGAGGAGTCTTCGAAGGGCCTCACCTGCATCAACACAAAGAGACTGCTGATCTACAACAGATGCTCATTTGGAATTCGATCGGCTGCAGCGATCTTCCAGAGAAGAATGGAGAACCTACTTAAGTCTGTACCACGCACGGTGGTTTTTCAGGACGACATATTGCTCATGGGTCAGGACACCGTCGAGCACCTACAAAATCTGGAGGAGGCCCTCCAGCAACTGGATCGCATAGGGCTGCGGCTGAAGAGGACGAAATGCGTCTTCATGGCAACAGAAGGGGAGTTTTTGGGGAGAAAGATCGCGGCGGACGGCATTCGGCCCACAGATGCCAAGACAGAGGCTATCAGGAACTCTCCCAGGCCATAGAATGTCACGGAGCTGCAGTCGTTCCTGGGACTCCAACTATTTCGGTAACTTCCTACCGGGATTAAGCACCCTCTTAGAGCCCCTACATGCGTAAAGGTGAGAACTGGGTAAGGGGGGAAAAAAAAAATCAAGTAATTGCTTGAGAAAGACAGAAACATTTTATGCTCCAACAAGCTGCTTGTATTTTATAACCCGTGTAAAAGACTTGTGCTAGCATGTGCTGTGTCGTCTTAGAGGCGGGTGTGTATTACAACACGCTAATGTTGCGGGGAAGTTGCAACCTGTCGCCGATGCCTCCAGGAACTTGTCTAAGGCCGAGAGAGCCGACAGCATGATTGAGATAGAGGCATTAGCGTGTGTGTTCGGGGTAAAGAAAATGCATCAGTACCTGTTTGGCCTCAAATTTGAGCTGGAAACCGATCACAAGCCCCTCATCTGTGTTCGCTGAAAACAAGGGGATAAATACTAATGCCTCAGACCGCATACAAAAGGTGGGCACTCACGCTATCAGCATATAACTTTACCATCTGCCACAGGTCAAGCACCGAGAACTGTGCGGATGCCCTCAGTTGGCTACCATTGCCCAGTACGGGGGTGGAAATGGCGCAGCCTGCAAACTTGGTCATGGAAGAGTTTGAAAATGATAAATCACCTGTCACGGCCCACCAGATTCGGACTTGGACAAGCCAAGATCCTCTGCTGTCCCTAGTAAAAAACTGTGTACTGCATGGGAGCTGAGCCAGCATCCCTGTTGAAATGCAAGAGCTAATCATGCCGTTCCAGCGGTGAAAGGACAAGCTGTCCATTCCGTCAGACTGCCTATTGTGGGAGTAACCGCATAGTGCTACCCAAAAGGGGCAAGGAGACGTTCATCTTGGATCTCCACAGCACACACCCGGGTGTAGTAATGGCGAAAGCGATGGCCAGATCCCACATGTGGTGGACCAGTATCAACTCTGACTTAGAGTCCTGTGTACGGCAATGCAGCGTGTGTGCTCAGTTGAGCAACGCGCCCAGAGAGGCACCACTAAGTTTGTTGTCCTGGCGCTCCAGACCTTGGTCGAGGATCCATGTCGACAATGCGGGCCCGTTTCTGGGTAAAATGTTCCTGGCGGTGGTGGATGCTTTTTCAAAATGGATTGAATGTGAAATGTCAGGAAGCACCACCACCACCACCATTGAAAGCCTGAGGGCCATGTTTGCCATCCACAGCCTGCCTGACATACTGGTCAGTGACAACGGGCCATGTTTCACCAGTGCCGAATTTAAATAATTCATGACCCGCAATGGGATCAAATTTGTCACCTCGGGCCCATTTAAACCAGCCTCCAATGGGCAGGCAGAGCGGGCAGTACAAACAATCAAACGGAGCCTTAAATGAGTCACAGAAGGCTCACTCCAAACCCGCCTGTCCCAAGTACTGTTCAGCTACCGCACGAGACCCCACTCACTCACAGGGGTGCCCCCAGCTGAGCTACTCATGAAAAGGACACTTAAAACCAGACTCGTGCTGGTTCATCCCAACCTGCATGATCAGGTAGAAAGCAGGCGGCAGCAACAAAATGTAAACGATATTTGGGCCACTGGGTCACGGAAAATTGACCCTGTGTATGTGCTGAACTATGGACATGGTCCCAAGTGGATCGCGGGCATGGTGATAGCTAAAGAAGATGTTTGTAGTCAAACTGGACAGTGGACAAATTTGTAGAAAGCACCTGGACCAAACGACGTGGTTCAGACTGCCCTGAACAACCCACAGCAGACACCACCTTTTGAGAACCCACAATACACCCAAAAGATCAACGACACCACGCCGGACCAGGAAATTGAACCCATCACACCCAAGGCCAGGCTCACCCAGCAGCCCTGCAGGGCCAACAACATGCCAGCCCAGCGAAGGTACAGCCAACACACCAGAACAGACATTTGTACCGAGGCAGTCCACCAGGGAAAGAAAGGCTCCCGACCGCCTCACCTTGTAAATAGTTTCCACTTTGACTTTGGGGGGTGGGGGTGGGGGCGGCGGGGTGAGCAGGGAGTGATGTTGTGGATCTGTAAAGCATGCACTCCCATGTTCTGCCACCAGGGATCGCATCCCCTGAAGTCCCAAGGGATCCCAGCATTGCTTGGGAGCACTGTACATAAGCCGGCCCCCAAGGACTGTTCCTCAGTCTGGTGTATCTTAATAAAGACTGAGGTCACTGTTACTTTAACCTCCCTGTGTGCAGCCTCATCTGTGTTTGGAGCACAATACAAACCACGTTGACTTAGCTGGTCTGTTCCTCGGCAGAATGTTCTTGGTTGTTGTGGATGCTTATTCAAAATGGATTGTGTGTGTGATAATGTCTGTAAGCACGTCCACTGCCACTATCGAAAACCTATGAGCCGTGTTTGCCACGCACAGCCTGCCTGATGTCCTTGTCAGCATCAACAGGCAGTGTTGCACCTGCGCTGAATTCAAGGAATTCATGACCCGCAATGGGATCAAGAAAGTCACATCTGCCCCTTTCAAGCCCGCATCCAACGGCCAGACAAAACAGGCAGTCCAAACCATCAAGCAAAGCTTGAAACATGTGTCGGAAGACTCCCTGCAGACCTGCCTGTCCCGAGTGCTGCTCAGCTACCACACCAGACCCCACTCACTAGGGTTCCCCCAGCCGAGCTTCTCATTAAAAGCGCACTCAAAACAAGGCTCTCCCAAGACCATCCTAATCTCCAGGATCATGTCAAGGGCAGGCAGCATCAACAAAGCATGTACCATGATCACGCAAATTTGTGTCACGCGCTATTGAAGTCAATGATCCTCTATTTTTCCTCAACTATGGACATGGTCCCAAATGGCTTGCTGGCACTGTCATAGCCAAATAAGGGAGTAGAAGGTTTCAGATCAAACTCGCAAATGGACTAACTTGCAGAAAGCATTTGGACCAAACCAAACTGCGATTCACAGATTGACACGAGCAACCTGAAGAGGACAGCATCAACTTCAACCCTCCGACACACACAAGTGGCAAGCGACATCACGGTTGATCACGAAGCTGAACTTATCCCCAGCAGTCCAGCAAGGCCAGCTGTGCAGCAGCTCAGTGAAGGCTCAACCAACTCACCTGCACCTGCATTTGTACCGAGACAATTGACGAGGGAGCGGAAAGCCCCAGATCGCCGCACCCTGTAAATAAGTGTACTATTGACTTTGGGAGGGAGTGATGTTATGTATGCAACACTATGTAACCAGCATTCTACCGCCACAAAGGGAGCACTGTATATAATCAGGCTTCCCATGCTGTACCAACACTCTGGATTTAGAATAAAGAGACTAAGGTCACACTTACTGATGTCTACAGTACTCAGTTACATTGCTTTATTCGAGACATAACACTCTATTCTTCTATTCTTATACCCATTAGCACGTGGCACCGATAGTAGCCCGGAGATCACTACCTTTGAGGTCCTACCCTTTAATTTTCTTCCTCGCTCCCTGAAATCTGCCTGTCGGACCTCATGCCTTATTTTACCGATGTCGTTGGTCCCAATATGGACTATGACCTCTCGCTGTTTACCGCCCCCCCCACCCACCCCCGGGATGCCCTGCATCTGCTCTGTGACATCCTGGACTCTGGCACCAGGGAGGCACCAAACCATTTGGGAGTCACGTCTACAGCCGCAGAAATGCCTGTCTGGTCCCCTAACTATCGAATCCCCTATCACTAGGGCTCTTTTGTTCTCCGTCCCTCTCCTCTGTGAAGCTGAGCCACCCGTGGTGCCTTGGAATTGGCTCTGGCTGAATTCCCCAGAAGCACCATCGTCCTTACCGATACTCAGAAGTGAATATTGGTTTGAAAGGGAGATGGACTCACGGGGAAGGGCGGGGGGGGAACTACTGCACAACCTGCTTAGCACACTTGCTACATCTGGTTAGCACCCACTTCCCCACTACCTGCACGTCTTTAAGCTGCGGGGTGACCACCTCCTGAAACATGCGATCCACGTAGTTCTCAGCCTCGCGGATGCACCTTATTGATCAGCCATGATCATATTGAATGGTGGTGCAGGTTTGAGGGGCTGAATGGCCTACTCCTGCACCTATTTTCTATGTTTCTATGACTCCACCCGCTGCTCCAGCTCCAAAATGCAGAGCTCGACCAGTTGAAGCTGGAGAAACCTCCTGCACACGGTTGTCTCGGCTGTGTGAAGTCCAGGATTTCCCACATGCCGCAGGATGTGCACTCCACGGGACTGAGCTGCACTGCCATCCCTCTAGTTAGTCTTATCTCGTTTAAAATAGATAGAGGATTGGCTAACCACCAGAAAACAGAGAGTCGGGATAATGGCTCATTTTCCAGTTGGCACAGTAATCTTACTTATTAGATTTCTAATGTCAATAAACACCATTTATAATTGGCTGCCGATATTAAGATCAATATTTAAGGTTTACACACTAGCCAATAGAAAGGATTGAAATTGGGGCAGAATCCTGCAGCTGCTCCACTCGGACCCCAGATGCTTGGTTCCCTAGCATTTCTGGGACATTATTTGTGTCCTCTTCCGTAAAGACAGAACCAAAGTAGTTATTTAATTGTTCAGCCATCTCCTTGTTCCCCATTATAAATTCTCTCATCTCAGACTGTAAAGGACTTACATTTGTCTTCACTAATATTTTTCTTTTTATGTACTTGTAGAAACTTTTGCAGTCATTTTTTATTTACCTTGCAGGTTTAACCTCACTATTTTTCCCCTCTTAAAATCCAATCTCAGTCCTTTTTTGCTGAATTCTAAACTGCTCCCAATCTCAGGCTTGCTATTTTTTATGGCTCCTCTTTGGATCTAATACTATCCTTAAATTCTTTTGTTAGCCATGGTTGGGCCACTTTTCCTTTTGTGTTTTTGTGACAGAAAGGAATGTATAACTGTTGCAATTCATGCATTCATTCCTTAAATGTTAGCCATTGCCGATCCACCATCATGCCTTTTAATGAATCTTCCCAATCTATCATAGCCAATTCATTTCTCATACTTTCATAGTTTCCTTTGTTTAGATTTAGGACTCTAGTTTCAAATTGGATTACTTCACTTTCCACCTTAAGAATTCAAATCATGTTATGGTCACTCTTCCCTAAAGGACCCCACACAACAAGACTATTAATTAACCCCTTCTTATTGGGTATTGTGCAATCTAGGATAGCCTGTTCCCCAGTAGACTCCTCATCATACTGGTCTAAAAAACCCATCTTGTACACACTCCAGGAATTCATCTTCCACAATATTATTAATTTGGTTTGGCCAGTCTATATGTAGATTAAAGTCACCTACAATTATTGTAGTACTCTTGTTACATGCATGTCTAATTTCCTGTTTGATGCCGTCCCCGACATTACCACTACTTTTTGGACACCTATAGACAACTCCCACTAATGTTTTCTTCCCCTTGGTGCTCCTTAGCTCCACCCAGACTGATTCTACATCTTGATTTTCTTAGCCAATATCCTCTCTCACTATTGCTTGGATTTCATCCTTTCTGAACAACACCACACCACTCACTTTTTGCCTGTCCTTCCTAAATATCAAATACCCTTGGATGTTCAGTTCCCAACCCTGGTCACCCTGCAACCATGTCTCTGTAATTGCAACTATATTGTATCCATTTACATCTATTTACACTGTTAATTTATCTACCTTATTACAGATACTTCATGCATTCAGATACAATGCTTTTAGATTTGTCTTTTTAACATTAGACATCTGAACATTATTTTGTACTATAGCCCTATTTGTATTATCACTACTTTTTCCTCACTTGGTCTCTTTGTTAGTGTTGGGTTTGTATGCTCTGTCCCTTCCTAACATAATCTGGTTACCTTTACCACAATCACTTTCCTGCATTGCTTCTTTTTCTCTTTAGCATTCCAGATTGCTCTCCACTTGGACCATCCTCCCCACCCCCTGTTATTTAGGTTAAAGCCCTGTCTACCTCCCAGTTATTCAATTCACTAGACATCAGGGAGGGATCAGGTGGACACATGTCCCCTACAACAACCACCTTTCACTTTACTCACCCCACTTGAATGGCTTTGTGCACCACGGTGCCTTGGTCAGTCTGCTCGTCCACCCTGCAGGCTGCACACTTATCCACAAGAGTTGTAAGAACCTCAAATCTAATGGATAAGTGCAGGGACTGAGGCTCATGCTCTTGGATCCCCGTACCTGCCTCACTCGCAGTCACACCCTCCTGTCCCTCACCACATGTCAATTCTAAAGTATTCCATCTAGGAGGGTGTGGCTGCCTCCTGGAGCAAAAGGTCCAGGTAACTTTCTCCCTCCCTGATGTCTTGCAATGTCTGCAGCTCGAACTCCAGCTCCTCAACTCAGAGTCAAAGTTCGTCAAGCCGCAGACACTTACCGCAAATGTCGTCGCCCTGGACCAAAATGTCCAGAAGCCCCCAAATATTACAGCAGCAACACAGCTCCTGTTTTTCCATTATTTTATTTAATTAGTTTAGTGTTAATCAAAGTATTTACCTTATATAGTTTATTAAATTAGTTAAACAAAGAAAGTTTAGTTTTAAAAGTATTATGCTATATATTATTTTAGAAGACAAACTTAGGCCACAATCACTACCAATCACTTACCTGCCTTACCTGTGAAGTCACACTGCAGAGTTCTCCCCACCCAGAGCCGTGCGATGTCCTGGGAGAGACAAAAAAAAAGATAAAAACCCAGGCCAATTGGGGGAAAAATTTGGGGAAATTCCTCTCCGACCCAACCAGGCGACCAAAGCTCGTCTAGGAGATCACACTGGCCGCATTAGATCCCTTGAAGTTACAGGTCTGCTGTTGCTTTTATCCCCACTCTCGGACCTCGGTCTGCTCCCGCTCAGGTACGCCGCCACTCTGCGGAAAAACAAAGCAAAGCAACACCTCCCGCTCCCACTTTACCGAACTCTCAGTTTCCCACTCCGTGCTCCCAGGACACAGCCCGCTGTTTTTAAACTGCTTGTGGCTCAGATGAGTCACCACTGGTCAGCTGTTTAAAGAACTGGTGTTAACTAGTTTTAACTAACTGGTTAATTAGCAAACTACTGGAGAGCTGGCTAGTTTGTCTCTGCTTAAGCCTGAAAGAATCCTCAATATTTAACTGTTAATCTTACTTAGAAGCTATTAGCAATTGCCACTCGCCTCCAAATGGTTTGAAAAGCGATTAATCCTTAAAACTTTCCCGCTTACCAAACTCTCAGGTTTCCCACTCTGAGCTGCTGCACTTTTAAATGAACAACAAATCCAGTTTAATACCAGAAAGTTTGTGAAGCCTTCCTGATCTCCTTCCAGAGGTTTTGGTGTTGATCCAATTTTCAGGCTGTTTTGTTTTGGTGCCGAGCTCAAAGATGAGCCTGTTTCCATCTCCGACTTGTTTGAACCTGTATGTTTCACTTCAATCCACTTTGCTGACAAGGCATTCAGGCTGCACAAAAGCACATTTGCTGCTTTTCAATTCGCCATTGTGGACATTCAAACTTTGAAGCACTATATCTAACACCCCTGGATTTTCTTCCTCACTGCTTATTGCGATCAGCACATCATCCTGATTTCACACTACGACCACGTAGTGTCAGAGTCGAAGAGTGGCGGGGTCGTGACCTGGAAATGTTAGGGTCATGAGCCAGGAATGGCGGTATAGGAGTCGAGGAGTGGCGGGGGCGGGGTCGAGGAGCGGCGGCGCGGCGGGGGGGGGGGCGGCCGAGCAGCAGTGGGGTCGTGACCTGGGAGCGGCGGGGTTTTGGCCCAGGAGCGGTAGTGTCGGTGTCGAGCAGCGGCGGGGTCGTGGCCCGGGAGCGGCGGTGTCAGAGTCGAGGAGTGGCGAGATCGGGGTCAAGGAGGCCAGCAGCGAGGCAGAGGCCCAGGAGCGGTGCAGCGTATAACAGTGGTGTCAGGGCCCAGGGAAGGTGTAGCACGGGCCAACCCACACTGCGATCTATGGACAGTAGGAGTATGTGCGAGTACTAGGTCCATGCCGCAGAGCTTGGACTCCAGTTGTCTTGGTTAACACTTACCACTGGACCAAGACCTAGCTCTGTTAAGCCCATGTGGTGGCTGGTGTGCAACGACCACTCCACGTTAAAATAATCCACGTACAGGCATCTTCTGCCCTTCTACATGTAGTTGAGGACCTGGAATGTGAGATCCCTCATTGAAACACCTGTGAACTCATCCCTTTTTAGTGTGGAAGCAAGTCATCCTCGATACGAGGGACTGCCTAATACTATAAGCAATTTGGAAGTCCGCTCCAAGTGTGTGATGGCTTCAAAGTGGGCGACGTCATCAAAACCCAGGTCGCCGTTTGAAGCGTGGGCAGGAACATCGGCGGGGCCCAGGTACAGCAGAGGAGCGGGAAGGTTGGGGTGGTCGAGCAGTGAGAGATCGAGACAGAAATGTGACGAATGATCGGGACAGAGGAGCGGTGAGGGATCGCGGCTGAGAGTCGGCGAGTGATCATGGCGGAGGTGCGACAAAGGTTTGGTGCGGAGGTGCAGTGAGAGATCGTGGCAGAGGTGTTGCGAAAGTTTTGTGGCGGAGGAGCGATGAGAGATCGTGACAGAAGTGTGGCCCCAGAAGAGCTGAGGGCCCAGGGGAAGCATGGGCCAGCCCACACTGACATATGTGTGCGCCCTAGGGCCGTGCAGCAGAGCAGGTCTCCAGTCGTCCTGGTTAACCCTTGCCACTGGATAAAGGCCGAGCTCTGTCAAGCCCATGTGGTGGCAGATGTGCAACGGTCACCACACATTAAAAAAATCCACACACAGGCATCTTCTACCCCTGGAGTTCAGGACTGGAATATCTGGTCCTTCATTGAAACATCTACAAACTCATCCCTTTTGGTGTGGAAGCAAGTCATCCTCGTTTGAGGGACCGCCTATGATGCTGATGATGATAAGTGATTTGGAACTCTTTGCAAAATCTTATTCATCGGAGCCTGGAAGGTTTTGGTGGCGGCCTTTACACCATACAGCAGCTTGGTGTATGAGTACAGTCCCTTGTGAATGTTAATGGTGAGTTATTGCTGGCTCTCTCTGTCAACATTCAGCTCAGTGTAAACGTGTGACGGGTCAAGCTTGGAGAAAACCTTTGACACTGAGAGTGCTGCATACGGATCTTGTGATGTCGGTAACGGGTTCTGCTCATCGTCAACTGCTTGGTTGACAGTAACTTTGTCGTCACCATACAAGCGTACAGTTTTGCCTGCTTTGGGCATTACCACAATCGGGTTAACCCATTCACTTCAGTCAGTTTTTACTAGCACTCCGTTCTCGCTGAGCTTTGCTAGCTCGTCCTCCACCTGACTTTTCAACGCATAGGGGACCAGCCTTGCCTTACAATAGACAGGCTTCGTGTTGGATTTGATGCGGATAGACACGTCATACCCAGCGATGCCCTCATAACTGTCTGTGAACATGCTTTCGTACTTGTTCAGCATTGTGTTGAGTCGCTTCTTTGAAACATCTACACTGAAGATGTTTTTCCAGTCTAGTTTTCACTTTCTCAACCAGTCTTTGCCCATGAGAGTTGGCCTGTTGTAACTCGCTACAATAAGCAGCTTTACTGACTGGCCGTTGTGTTGAACTGTACATTCCATTTGTCCACATGTCTCTAGCTTTACTCTGGAGTAGGTTTATAACTCTACAATACTCTTTGTAAGTGGTACATGATTAAACTTATTCTTATATCTGCCCTTGCTCATGATAGAGCAGTCTGCCGCCGTGTTGATACACATATCAATATATTGCTTGTTGATCATAAGTTTTGTATGGAAGTCTTTCTCACGACTGCTAGTGTCGCCGGTAGTGGCATAGAGACTGTAGATGCCCAGTTCTTCAACATCAGGTGTGTTCCCTTCAATATTGTGAACTCCTCCGTTTTTGTTGCCACTGCTTTGCATTGCCACTAGAATGGTTCTTCCTGCTTTAGATCGCGCTCTGCAAACTGTTGAAATATGGTCTTGCTTCTGACAGTGAAAACACTTCACATTTCAGTATTGGCCGGACTGTGGTGAGTGATTCCCACTGCAGCGAAACAATTCACTGAACTGCTCTGACCGACATGTGTTTGACCCGGTCTCACAGCTTTAGGTTTGGCAGTGGCTTTGTGACAGTTGACCTCAGCTGCACTAGTCACTGGAGTTGGACAGAGCTCCCCAGTATTCTTAGACACCATCTCCATAGATAGGGCAATGTTGCATGCTAGTTCAAACGTTCAGTTCGGAGTGTTCAGTAACTTGAACTGTGTGCGCTCATCCACCAGTCCACACACAAACTTATCTCGCAACGCACCATCAAAAAATGTGCCGAAGTTACAATGCAAAGGCAGGTTCTTCAGAGTTACAATGTATTCATTGATGGTTTCACTTTGTTTTTGGTTTCTGGAACCAAACTAATAGCTCTTGGCTATTTCTAACAGCTCTGGGTCGAAATGGTCCTCTACTTTCTCAACAATGTCTTCAAACGGTGCATCCTTCGCTTTCCCTGGCGCGAGTAGGTTTCTCAATGTTTCAGAGACGTCTGGCCTGATCTCCATGAGAAAGTTTGCTTTCTTCCTTTCATGGATTACTTTATTTTTAACTTGAATATTCTCATCTGAATTTCGGTCTCAATAATGATATTGGCCCTAAAAAGCACTTCCGTCCGCTCACTCTAAGAACTGAATGGTTGGCGAGCTCGGTCATACCTGCCAAGGCTTACGATGAATCCCGTAGGCGTGGCCATGATTGTCCCGATCCTGTCTAACAGCGACTCAGCGCATTACCTGTGTACCTGTGAGAATCAACGCCACTGTTACTATGGGTGTGGTGGTGTGGGCGGGGGGTGTGTTTGTGTGTGTGTGGGGATGTGTGTGTGTGTGTGGGGGGGGGGGGTAAGTGTCGGGGGTGTGTGTATGTGGGGGGGCGGTGTATGTGGGGGTGTGTGTGTGGGGGTGTGTATATGTGGGAGGGTATGTGTATGTGGGGAGCGTTGTTTGTGTGGGTGTATGTGTGTGGGGGGTGTTGTGTATGTGGGGAGGGCGGCAATGTGGGGAGGGCGGGTGTGTGTGGGGGTATGTGTAAGGGGGGTGGGTGTGGGTGTTTGTGTGTGGGGGTGTTTGTGTGGAGGGTGTGTGTGTGGGGGGGTGTGTTTGTGGGGGTGTGTGTGTGTGGGGCGTGTGAGTGTGTGTGGGGGTGTGTGTGTGTGTGGGGCGGTAGTGTGTGTGTATGGGGAGGGGTGCGTGGGAGTTGTGTGTGTGTGCGGGTGTGTGTGGGGGGAGGGTAATGTGTGTGTGTGTGGAGGTGGGTCTGTGAGTGTGTGTGTGTGTGTGTGTGTGGCGGGGTGTGGGCGGGAATGTGTGTGGGCTGGGGGGTGGGTGCATGCGTGAGGGTATGTGTGTGTGGGGGTGGAGGAAGGGGTGTGTGTTTGTGTGTGGGGCGGGTGTGTGTATGGAGCTGGCAGCTGTGTTTGTGGAGTGGGTGGCAGTAATTCTAACCCCAAAAACGGTTCTGTTGAGGTCAGGTGCGAAGGTAAATTGTTAAAAATCTGAATTCTGACCAGAACCCACCTCCAACCCACCCAATTACTGTTTCAACGGAGGTGGGCCGGGCCGTGCAGCCAATCGACTCCCAGGATGCAGGTTGCCTATTAAATATTATAATGAGGCTGATGTGACTCCGATTTAACCTGCAGCTTAAATGTAACTTTGGCTCATCGGGTTTCTCAGGCCTCGGGAAACGCGCCAGTGAATGGAAAGTGAGGGATGCTGGATCCAGGAGCTAAGTGCCTTTACACCTTTTACTGTTCACCATGATCCCTTGTGTCATTGAATCACTCCTGCCTTTCACCCAATCACAGACCTTGCCTTTGGCTCCCCCCACCCTTTCACTCGATCTGTACTTGCTTATAAACTGTTAAATCACTAACTTCTTCTGGTTCTGATGAAAGGTTATCTCTGTTTCTCTCTCCACAGATCCTGCCGGACCTGCTCAGTGTTCCAGCATTTTCTGTATTGTATTTTAGGATGCACCTCACAAGAAGATTTAACGTCGGATCCAAATGCAACACACTTAGAAACCCAGTTGAGCAAACCATCACTGGGGCTGTGATCCACTGAGAACAAATAAGGCACCATCTGACCACCAGATTGGGGTCTGTCAGTGATATTGGGGGTTTAGAAGAATCCTAAATTATCTGGGCTGTGGACTGTCCCACAAACCCTGTCCAAAAGATATTAACCAATTAACTGGCTTCAAAGACTGAGTCGGACACAGAGTTGCTTTATTTAACAAATCTATATTAATACAGTTACTACCATCACCGGGTTAAGTACTGATGATTGTAATAAAGTAGTTCATTATTTAATATCAATCCAACAATCTAAACCATCACAGGTGGAACAGTAATCAAATGCATCACATGACCCTCAGTGTCGCTGGCTTTAACTCAGTAACAGTAAAACACAATTACGTTCAATGGCCAAGATTACTCCACCGTTGTTTCTTTAACATTCGTTGATGGGATGTGGGCATCGCTGGCAAGGCTGGCATTTATTGGCCATCTCTAGTTTCCCTTGAAAAGGTGGTGATGCCTTGTTGAACCGTTGCAGTCCGTGAGGTGAAGTTACTCACACTGTGCTGTTAGGGAGGGAGTGCATGATTTTTGACCCAGTGACAATGAAGGAAGGGTGATATATTTCCAAGACAGGATGCTGTGTGACTTGGAGAGGAACTTGGAGGTGGTGGTGTTCCCATGTGCCTGCTGCCCTTATCCTATTAGGTGGTGGAGATTGTGGGTTTAGGAAGTCCTATTGAAGAAGCCTTGGTGAGTTGCTGCAGTGCATCGTGTAGATGGTACACGTAGCGCCGGTGGTGGAGGGACAAGGTGTTTAATGTGGTGGATGCCGGGCCATTCAAGCAGCATGGCCTGGATGGTGTTGAGCTGTTTGAGTGTTGGTGCAGCTGCACTTGTTAAACTCCAAGAACAGGACATCATGTAGGGGAGGGGCGAGGCCATGGAGGGATTTGAAAACAAGAATGAGAATTTTAAATTAGGGGCATTGCTCAACCGGGAGCCAATGTAGGTCACTGAGTACAGCTGTGATGGGTGAACGGGGCTTGGTGTGAGTTAGTATATGGGCAGCAGAATATTAGATGACCTCAGGTTAATGGAGGGTGGAGGGTTGGAGGCCAGCCAGGTGTGCATTGGAATAGTCAGATCTAGAGATAACAAGGGCCTGGGTGAGGGTTTCAGTAGCGGATGAACTGAGGCAGGGATGGAGTTGGGCGATGTTCCCGAGATGGAAGTAGTTGGTCTGAGTGATGATGTAGATCTGTGGTTAGAAGCTCCTCGGGGTAAAATACAACACCAAGGTTGTGAACAGTGTGGTTGAGACTCAGGCAGGTGCCAGGGAGAGGGATGGAGTCGGTGGCTGGGGAACACAATTTGTGATGGGGACAGAAGGCAATGCCTTTGGTCTTCCCAATATTTATTTGCAGGAAGTTTCTGCTCATCCAGTACTGGATGTCGGACAAGCAGTGTGACAATTTGGAGACCGTGGTGGGATGGAGAGTGCCTTGGGATGTTTTACTATGTTAAAGACTCTGTATAAAGTGATAGTTGTTAAGGCTCAGGGGCATCTTGCCCACCCGACAAATGTAACACAGTGCAGGAAGTGGTTTAATGGCCTCACGGGATTGGCCGCAGTACGTGAAGTCACATGTACCCATGCACACCCTGAGAGAATGCTGGAAGCCTGACTCACCTCCATATCATCCCTGCCCTCACTATCGAGAGATCGATGTGACCATAATATTCACAAAGGAACCTGATGCTAAACACACACGCACTCCTTTCCCACCATTCCAGTTTGTTATCCCAGATCCTGATACACAGCTGGTGGGATTTGATTCAATAGAGAACAGATTGCTGCATAGCCTGTACCTGAAAGCATCCTCCCTCTGCAATGTCTGCACACTCCTGGCTGTAATTCAATCTTGTGTTAATCAGGGGCCTTCCTCACTTTGCAGAGGGATAGTTCCCACAATCAGTGGGTCAAACACATGTTGTCAGAGAGGAACTGCACCCATCCCCCCACACCCACGAGGAGGAAGCTCCTCAATTCCTCGGGAACACACCGGGGAGGCGGTGGGAGATGGAGACGTTGGAGGTGAGCTGCTGAGAACACATGGTAATAGAAGGGATCGGTCTCAGTCCAGTGAGCTGTTACAGTCTCCTGACATTCACCTCAATTACAAGCTCTTCTGTTGTTGCTCACTGACTTCCTCAAAGTCACATAAGAGTGGCCACCCTCCTAAACCCTTCCCTTTGTAACCCTCGCAGGTGATGCACAGCCTGATGCCTGGTCTGAAGAGCAGGCTGGCAGCTCCAGAGTGAAGAGTCACTCACCTGACTCACCAATTCTGTCCTGGTACCTTCCTCATTGAAACAGCAGCCCCGATACAGCACTCAGGTCATAGGGTGTAAGAGCTGGTGAGGCACCGAGCACCAGTGAGCAGGAGAGGCTGGGAGGGGAGGAGGGGCAGACAGCACTGCCTCAGCATGGGGAGAAATGACTGCCTTGGGCTGAGGAGCCTGATTGCAGGGTCCCAGTGCCTAAGGGATCAATGATCCTGGAGTATTGAACCCATGTGCTGCTGGGTCTGTTTCGGTGAATGTGCGAGGGTCTCACGCTCCAGGCTTGCAGCTTGGTCGCACTCTGGTGCTTTTATCCATGAAGCCAGTGAAGATGTGAGTGAGCCAAAGACTTTCCATTGTAAGATCCAACTGTGATGTGTGTCCAATGGGTGAACAGGGTCAGCAATGAACGAGCTGTATCGTGTGCAGACTTCACATGGCTCAGCAGGAAATGAGTGAAAGGTTGCTCAGCAACACATTGTGGGATGGATACCTGGGCCATGATCCTGGCAACTGGTCCCATTGGGTAATCACCATGGAAACTGCCTTAAGGGCATCTCCTGACTGTTCCCATGTCTTGCAGGAAGTGCAAGCTGCATTGATCATGGCAGCCTCCTCCAGCTCGGCATGTGGCCCTGCTGGGCCCTGGGGAACGGGCCCTGGGGAACGGGCCCCATCATTCCTCATCATCTCAGATCTGAAATGGACCCTGGCAGTGAGACTCTGCTTTTCCAATGTGAAAACACACAGGATATTACAGAGTGTGGGAGAAATTGAATAGGATCCGGGGCGTATCGTGAAGCTTAATTTGGTTCTCAAGGTAATTATACCAATTAATTTAATTTAACCTGCACAGCCACAGCCTGAGCAGCAGGAGTCAGTCCAGCAAGGGTAGGATTACCCCCCAACACTGAGCGACCAGACAGACATCATGAACCGGACAGGACACAATTCAGTGTGATGCTAACTTTATTTCATTGGTTCTCCCATTCAAGGAAACTCCAATGATCAAAACATTCACTGAAAATATAGCAAGAAATTAACATTCAGAATTACAGTCACACATATTACATTATACTGCAATTGTCTCTATACTATTAGATTATACTGCAATTGTGTCTGTATATTAGATTATACTGCAATTGTCTCTATACTATTAGATTATGCTGCAATTGTCCCTATACTATTAGTGTCATGTATCTAACCTTCTTCTAACTGTAATCTTCATGTAACAACACTGCATACTGTATACACCTAAGAAATGCACACCTTGACCACAGCGGGTGAACTTGTGGGAGACACTCCTCACCTGGTCATCCAGGTATATAAAGGGAGGTCCCACGCAGGGTCATCATTTCTTGGTCCTATGAATAAAGGTTCGGGTCACAGAGTGACCTTGTCTGCAGAATATGCCTCGTGTGAATTTATAGTGGTGTGTAAATACATTACAATTAGATTATACTGCAATTGTCTCTGTACTATTAGATTATACTGCAATTGTCTCTGTACTGTTAGATTATACTGCAATTGTCTCAATACTATTAGATTATGCTGCAATTGTCTCTCACTATTAGATTCTACTGCAATTGTCTCTGTACTATTAAAGAGTGTGATGTCTATGGGGTGAATTTCCGAGGCTTTCTCTTGCTTGTTCACCATAACTTCAGCAGAGGTTCTGTGAAAACTCCGGAAAATATCAACCATGTTGATGTGGGTTTTCTGGAGTTTCCACTGGTCTTCGGATGTCCTGAGGATGTGGAAGATGCCACATTCACACTACTTTCTGTTTTATTCTTGAACTTTTAACGATGTACAGGAGAGCGATGTGCTGATGTTTTAGTGCAATCCATTTAATCAGTCCCAAATGCAGCCTTCACCACTCTCTGCGCATTCTTCACAAGCTCATTCAGTGCATCATTCAGCAGCTTGTAGGTCATTCCAAATGATGATCCTGCTCCAAAGATGGATCCAACGACTGGTACAAAGTCGAGGCCGATCTCAATGGCTGAAATGGTAACAAAGGCGGAACCCATCAACATTCTTTTCACAAATTCCTTATTTATTTCACCCACCAGAGGAGTTTCCACCACTGCTTTCAGATCTCCCACAGGTTTCCCTGTCACATTGGCCAGTCTTTGAAGAGAGGCGTCATCCAGACCCAGATATTGACGGAACTGTATTATTGCTGTAACCAGTATCCCAATGTCACAAGCAAAGGACAGGCCAGGAATGGGCACTGCTCCCACTGTTCCTGAAAGTGTTGCCAACATCCAGACTTGTTTCTTTAGCTCTTTTCTTTTATTCTCTACAATCTCCAACGTTGTGTTTGGAAGTGACAGCAAGAAAACATGCTTCTTTATATCGTCAAGGTTATTTGAAAGGGCTTCCTTTAATGCTGGAAAATCAAAGTCATTCAGTTTAAAGCTTGATATCAGGAAAACAGTGGGTGATTCAATCCCTGCCTCTTGCAAGTTGCTGACACAGTTATTCCTGATTTTGTCCAGTTCTTTCTGTTTGTTAAAATCCACACCCTCCTTTTCAAATGAATCGAGATCATTGTCAATTTTAGATCGAATGAAGTAGAAATTCTTCCCCAGCCGTTTAATCTCTTTGGCGAGTTTTACATCATTTTCTTTGAATCGACAGGCTGAGAAAATGATGAAGAAATCGTATATTTTAAAATCCATTTCCCGCAGGTATTTATCCGCTGGGAATTTTGTCGTTCCAATTCCAGGCAGGTCCCAGAAGTAAACATTAGGCAGGCTGGGATGTGCGTATCGGGCTGGCTTCATTGTGGTTTCTATCGGCCCAGTTTTAGCAGCTCCCTCACCATCGCTCCGAAGCCCTCTCATAGCATTGATGAAGGTGGATTTCCCTGTGCCTGATTCTCCCGTCACGGCAATGTTAAGTTCTGTATTGTTGAGATCTTTTATCTTCTTCTGTATCAGAGGCACAGCTGCCTCCAGCCCGCCCGTTTCATAATCAGACTTCAGTTTCTTGAGCTCATTCGGACAGAAGAATGTAGTATTCAGAGACTGATCACTGAAAGGAAACATTTTACATGTTGGTTTGTAACAGAATAAAAGAACTTGCATTGATGCAGCAGATTGTCACAGCCTCAGGACATCCCCATACACTTCACATCGAACAAATTACTTGATATGTGGCAAATGTGATAATTTACACACAACAAGGACTCCCAACGAGCAATGAGATGAACGACAATTTAATTTGCCATTGCTGAAGGTAACCACCCTTCCTTTAACTGATGGACTCCTTAGATCTGGGCCCTGAGGTACCACAGCTGAGGGCAAACATCTCCTGTCCCTCCGGACAGTAGTGACTACCCCATCTACCACCCCAAGCTCATCCTCACCACTTGGCCTCTGTGCATCACCCCGTAGACCTCCCTCAGTCTGACTAAGCCCTACCGAGTGAGCGTCTCTCGGCCGGTGCTTGTGAGGCTCAGGTACAGTGATGGGGTTGGTGAAGTGAAGGTTGGATGGAGCCCAAGCTGAGGGCCCTGGGTCTTGAGGCTGCTCCTCCTGTGCTGAAGGGCTGGAGAAGAGCAGAGGTTAACAGGGGAACATGAGCTGCAGAATGGCCAGTGCACTCAGTACAAGTGACGATATTAAACACTGGCAATATATTGCGATGACAGATTGTGCTGTAACAGGAGGAACTGGAGACACAGTACGAGGAGTTCCCTGACCAACCTGGAGCTGGCTTCTCCCATCCTACTTCTCTCGCTGCTTGCTCCGTGTGACTGCCCAGCGATTCCAGAGCTCCCTCAAAGGGTGAGAGGTCGGAGGCTTGTGGCTCCTCCCCCGATGCCACTTCTTTGTCTCTGGTTGTGTGCGGTTTTCTCCTTTAATAGGAAAGTAGAGCGTGTGAATGGTGACACTTTATTTGCCATGAGATAAAGTACAAGCCTGGTGTGAGTAATCTTCCTGAATCAGGGCAAGAACAGCTGCAAGAAACTGGAAAATACATAATGCAGCTTTTTCACATTTTCACTTAGACTGTGAGGGAATGAATGGGATAGGAAGGGTCTCGTGTTTCCTCCTCAATATTTAAGGGAAGTAGCACCTGGTGTGGGACACAGGGAGGGCACGGTGGGTGGAAATGGAAAACATGATTTCACATTTGCTTCAGTTTGAATTGTGTAACTCTTTTACCTTTGCATCCCTTGTGAGGTCATTAAATTTCTTCCAGCATTGCGTTCCTGACTGGGAGTTCCTGACCGGTGGTTGCTCTTACTGCCAAGGCCCCGTCCACAGAGACTGGACCATGCTTTTCACGCGACTCCTTCCCTCAGTCCTAAAAAACCGTGGAGCTCCTGTGCGCCGAAGAACCTGCCTCAAACATTACTGAAGCTTTCTGAGTTGCTGCTCAAACACATATTCCGGCCCTTTAAGCTTCTGTAGCAGCACTGGAATTTCCTCCTCTCCAGAGACAGCCTCCCAACAGGGGGAGTGAATATCGCTGGAACACACCCTGAATAGTTCGTAAAGCTCCACACATTGGACAGGGTCACGGCGGGAGCACATTGGTGAGGAACGTGCAGTCCTGGCACAATCGCAGGGTAACTCTGCACAGAGGCAAATCTCCATCTTGGCTTCAGTCAAACCAATGCGAGATTATTCTGCTGATGCTGATTGAATGTCGAGTTATGGGCATTGTTAAAGCATTATTTGAATGGCAAATACTGGTACAATATGCTGCTCTGACACAGATTCACAGAGTGTTCAAACAGAAGGGCTGAGGTTTCAGGATCAGACCCCAGAATCCGGTCAGCCTGGAGTTGGTGATTTTGATTGACAGCTGTATGTAAGAGCAGTGAGGAGGGGAGGGTCAGTGATTGTGGCTGTGGTCATTTTGAGAGACAGGTCTGTGGCCAGAGGTCAGTATTGGGCGACCTGCACTTCACTCGTTAGTCAGTGTACAACCAGCAGAGGGTCAGGGTTATCCCGTGGGGGAAAGTGAGTGACCATTTAATGAGTGGTCTAAACCCATTTAAAATAAATGTCTATGTTAGAATAACAGACACAGGAATATTTTGAATGTGTTACGCATTCATGCAGTAATATCAAACAGTTATATCTCATTTAAAAGGACTAAACATTTGGAATAATCAGATGGGCAGGGAAGGAGAGACACAACAGGAGAGGTGATTTGCCCTTTTGTTGATTTTCTGAGGTGTTTGCAATGAGTTGTTTGGTTTCCTCTCTCTGTATTGTGAGCAATCTCCATACCCTGCCTCTTGTTAGACACCACTCCCCATTCTGATAAATACACGGTCCCGTCATTTCATCACAAGGCATTTCACGCAGTTTGTTTCTTGAGTAACTGTTTCATTTTCACCCAATTATCATATAGAACTCTGAATAAACCTTCTTACTGTTAGAAGTTTGGCCAAATTTTCATATAAAAAAGAACGTGTTAATTTGCAACAACAAAAGCTCGGATTGGTCCCCTTGATAACAAGTCCTGATTGCTGATTGGTCCCCTTGGAGGATAAGACACACCCAGCAGTTAGTCTGGAATGTATAATCGGATCCTCACTGCCGATATAATCCGTGACTTTGTAAACTGTAATTCAAACAATGCTGACTGCTGACTCCAGACAGAGCAGAGCTCACTTGGAACAGACAGGGCTCACTCTCATGGGTTGACCATCTCCCACAACACCCAAACAAGTTCTTGCCCCCAACACCCCCACCGCCTGTGATATATTCACAGAGCACAAGCACACACAGCTCCTAACATGGCAGGCAGCTCTCTCGGAAGCCTCCGGAATCTGCCTGGTGCTGTTTATTATTAACTCCGCAGTTGCAGTACACAATACGTCCACATCCACAGTGTGGAGCTACAAACATTCAGATATTACACTTCTCTCTACCAAATGAAGAAATTATAACAACAAACCTCATTCATAACTTTCATGTTTATACATAACACAGGATATAGACTTATTTTTTTTCCATATTTACAATGTTAACTTTAGCACTTGTTTTCTGTTTCAAAGAGGATACATTCGCTCTTGAACAGAACCTTCCAAACCTCGTGTAGAATCTAAACTCATTCGAGGCTCATCCTGAGGAACGTTTTCTTCCATGGAATTAACTTGATTTGCATTTGAACTCTCTCTTACTTCAGGCTCTTTGTTTTCCTAACTCGGACTCAGACTTTCATCCTGATTCTCTACTGGATTTGTTTCCAGTACATTGGATTTAGGATTTGCTACTGGTGTATCAAAACTATCTGATGAGTCAGAAATAATAGAATTATTCCCACACCTTCAACTCCTTCCATGTCCGTCGGTAAAATATGATCAATATGAACAAACCTAACCTGTCCATTATCAAACATCTTTACCAAATATGTGTGAGAACCACATATCTTCACCACTCTTCCTGGTAACCACTTTAACCATTCATGGTGATGGTTCTTCATTCTCACCTGCTGGTTTAATTTCATATTTCTCTCTTTTACTCTACCTCGATCATGGTTCTCTTTCTGTCTCAATTGTGTCTCTTCTACGGACTGTGCCAAATTTGGCTTTAAAATGAGAATCTGGTTCGTGGCTGTCATTTGAGAAACAACTCTGGTGGTGTTCTACCAGTAGTTGTGTGAGGAGTATTTCGATATGTAATCAAAAAATTAGCCAATTTGTGATCCAATGACAACATTCGTTTCCTTGGATTTGGATCTAACATTTGTTTTACAACTTGTACAGTGCGCTCTGCTGCACCATTCGAAGCAGGATGGTATGGTGGAACCTTGGTATGTTTCACACAATCTTTGCTTGTGAATTGTGCAAATTCTTCTGAACGAAATTCATTACTACGAATGAAGAATGGATGTGTATCTTTGTCTGTTACCTGGTTTGGCCATCCATTTGCAATATAATCATACACCTTTGACATCACTGGGTCACGGTTGGTTGCTCTACCAATCTCTTCAGCTGTGACTGGCAGTTCATCAATGTATGAAAAATAAAACACTTTTTCCTGATCAGGTGTAACTTGTGATGGGAAAGGCAATCTCGACATTGCATCAGCATTACTGTGATCAGCTGATCATCTGTATTCAATATCATATGTATATGCTGACAAAATCAAAGCCCATCTCTGCATTCGGGCTGCAACTAATGTTGGAACTGGGGACTTTGGATGGAGGATTGCTGTTAGGAGCTTATGATCCGTAACGATGGTAAACTTACGACCATACAAGTATTTATGAAACTTCTTGACCCCAAAAATTAATGCCAAAACTTCCCTTTCAATTTGTGCATAATTACTCTCACTGGCACTGAGAGTGCATGAAGCAAAATCAATTGGTCTCTCCTCCCCACTACATGATACATGAGAGATCACTGCCCCAACTCCATACGGAGAGGCATCACATGCTGGCTTAATCATCTTAGATATGTCATAGTGAACTAACATGGTGCTCTCTCCCAATTTGCTTTTATACTCCTTGAATGCTATATCGCATTCTTTTGACCACTTCCAATGGACCTGTTTTTTTAATAGTTCATTCAGTGGATGTAATACTTAGCCAAATTTGGTAGGAACTTCCCATAATAGTTCAAAAGACCCAAGAATGAACAAAGTTGAGTGACATTCCTGGGAGTGGGTGCATTTCGAATTGCATCCAATTTTTCCATTGTTGGATGTAAACCATCTTTGTCTACTCTGTACCCTAAGTCGTCCACTGAGTTTTTAAATAACTCACACTTACGAGCAGACACTCGTACTCTGTGCTTCTCTAGCCATTTGAGGACTTCATCCCCTTGGAATATGGCAGGGGCAGAAGACACTCCAAACGGTAGCCTATTAAATTGATATAGGCCTCGATGAGTATTTATAGTCAAACATGACTTGGACTCCTCATCTAGTTCAAGCTATAAGCAGGCATTTGTAAGATCCACTTTTGAGAAGATCTGACCACCTATTAGTGTTGTGAACAAATCATCTATATTCAGCAATGTATTGGGGACATTACCCTCTGGAACCTGGTTTACGGTTACTTTATAATCAGCACACAATCTTACCTTACCATCGGACTTAGGTACAACAACAGTTACATCGATCTAGCTTCCAAATAATGTTCTCAGTCTCTAGTCTTTTGAGTTCTTGCTCAACGTTCTCCTTGAGTGCATATGGAACAGAACGTGGCTTGTAGTAAACCGATCTAGCGTCCTTCTGTACCCTGACACTCACCTTGAAGCCTTGGATCGGACTGCCCGATTCGCAGAACACCTTTGGATACTTCTTGATAACCTCATCCGTTGACGAAAATCTCGCTTCCACACAGAAAATTTTACTCCAATCCAGCTTCAGTGAGCTCAACCAATTTCTTCCTAGTAAGGCAGACTTGTCTCCTTTCACTACTATTAGAGGCAAGTTCTGAAATTCATCTTTATATTTCACCTGTACAGTAATACAACCTACCACAGGAATTTTCTCTCCCGAGTAGCCTCCAGTTGGAAATCACGCAATTTGTCGAGGTACAGCGACTCTGGTACTACACTCACGGATGCACCTGTGTCGATTTCCATTGGTATCTTGAATCCCGCTACATCTATGTGGATTTTGATGCTTTCCGAATCGCTGTCCGTTAGCCTCGTGCTCCTGATGACATGTAACTCAACCATCTCCTCGTCCTGTTGTTGTTCTTCCATGCTATGTAGTCTCTTGGGATTTCTACTCATAGCTTTGAACACTGGACTCATAGCGTTGGAAGCTGGTTTACCCTTCAGTCAGCATGCCTTCGCAAGATGCCCAGTCTTCCTGCAGAAGAAACACTCTGCCTTCACGTATGGGCAACTTTGAGCTCCTATAGCACGACTTCGACGCTGTTAGAATTTCCAGTTTCTGAGACTTTGGGTCCCCACCGTTTTTTACTTTGAACCTGCAGGTGATTTACCTCGCTTGACTGACGACCGTAATTATTGTTGAATTCTCGGGAATATTGTTCGGCCATGCCCATCGACCTCGCTGTCTGACAAGCAATCTCAAAAGTCAATTCAGCCGTCGTCAATAACTTCCTTCTGATCGCATCATTTTTCACCCCACAAACAAAACGATCCCGTAATGCTCAGATTTGTAAGTTTCCAAAATTACAGTGCATCGATAGCTTTTTTTTATGCTACGATGTAATCACTGATAATTGAATCAGTCTTTTGATTCCGAATCCCAAAACAATAGCTTTAAGCAATTTCTAACGGTTTGGGTTTATGTTACTGTTCCAGCTTCGTTAAAATCTCTTTAAGCATTGTGTCCTTTGGCTTGTCAGGCAAAAGCAGATTTACAAGGGTTTCGTACAATGCCGGACCCGCCTCCGATAAGAAGATCGCTTTCTTACGTTCCAACACAGCCCGGTTCTGGACTGCATTGTCTGGAACTTCGATTATGTTATTTGCGGTGAAATACATTTCTAGCCGATCCACATACGCTTTAAAATGTTCCTGGTCATGTCTATATTCCCCCAAATGTCCGATTACAGCTGACATTTTAATCTCTAGCTGTTCACACCATGTGCTGTATTTTACCTCGGATTTTTAGCTTTTTTCCAAAGACAGAAACTTCCAAAGTCTCTCTGCCGGCTGGCTGAATCCTTCCCCAACAAAATGTAAGCTTTAAATCATCCGAAAAGTCCCATCTCATCGCCAAATGTGATATCTTCACAGCGCACAAGCACATACAGCTTCCTACATGACATGCAGCTCTCTCGGAAGCCTCCGGAAACTGCCTGATTCTGCTTATTATTAACCCTGCACTTGCAGTACAAAATAAGTCCACGTCCAGTGTGGAGCAACAAACATTACAAGCTTGCAGACATTACACCGCCCAAGTTCTTGAGCTTCTCCCTCCCACCATGGCTCCTTGACCTTCTCCTCCTGCTCAAGTTCCTGACCTACATCCCCCCAATTCTGCCCCTGGATTCCTGATATTCTCCCCCTGTTCCTCCCCCATGGATCCTCGCCCTACTACCCTGAACAAGTTCCTGGGCTCCACCCACTCACGCCATAGATGGGGCATTGACTATGGGTCATGGACTGTTAACAGGTGTATTGGGTATAAAGTGAATAGTGACATTGTCGTGACATCAACATTTTGTCCACTCTGACCATCTGGATCACATTCTCGCTCTCATCCCCCGCCCCCGACCCCCGCTTTAGACCTGGATCATGTTATTCCACCAATCGCTCTCCGTACTTTTTAGAACCCCTCAGCTTGAGTTTCTGACCTCGTCTCTCCCTTCGAATGCCCATTATCAGCCTCCGACCCCTCCTCTCACCCTCTGATCTCCCCTTTCTCTCTCCCTCCGACCTCCCCTGTCTCTCACCCTCCAATCCCCCTCTCTCTGTCCCTCCAATCCCTTCTATCTTCCCCTCTCCCCCACTTAGTCCCCCTCTCTCTCCCTCCAATACCCCTCTCTCTTCCTCCAATCACCTCACTCTTCCTCTCTCTCTCTCCCCCTCTAAACCCTCTCTCTCCCCCTCTCTGTATAAACAGACCGCATGACGGCATGGAGCTGCGGATGGACTCACTCTGGAGCATGCGCAATGCTGAGAATGTTGTGGATAGCACATTTAGTGAGTTGGTCACACCGCAGGTAAGGGTTAGGACAGATACTGAATGGGTGACCAAGAGACAAGGCAAGAGCAGGAAGGTAGTGCAGGAGTCCCCTGTGGTTATCTCCCTCCAAAACAGATGTACAGTTTTGGATACTGTTGGGGGAGATGACTTACCAGGGGAAGGCACCAGCAGCCAGGTTCATGGCACCGTGGGTGGCTCTGCTGCACAGAAGAGATATCCTGGGGGTAACATTTGCGAATGCAGTTCGGGAGTGTTTAAACTAATATGGCAGAGGGATGGGAACCTATGCAGCGAGATAGGGCGAAGTAATATGGAGTCAGAAACAGATGGTAGAAAGGTAAAAAGCAAAGTAGAAGGCCGAGTAAACAAAGGCAAGAAATAAAAAGGGCCACACTACGTCATAATTCGAAAAGGACAAAGGGTGTTAAAAAAATAAGCCTGAAGGCTGTGTGTCTTAATGCAAGGAGTATCCGTAATAAGGTGGATGAATTAACTGTGCAACTAGATGTTAACAGATATGATGTGATTGGAATTACAGAGACGTGGCTCCAGGATGATCAGGGCTGGGAACTCAACATCCAGGGGTATTCAACATTCAGGAAGGATAGAATAAAAGGAAAAGGAGGTGGGGTAGCATTGCTGGTTAAAGAGGCGATTAATGCAATAGATAGGAAGGACATTAGCTTGGATGATGTGGAATCTATATGGGTTGAGCTGCAGAACACCAAAGGGCAAAAAACGTTAGCAGGAGTTGTGTACAGACCTCCAAACAGTAGTAGTGATGTTGGGGAGTGCATCAAACAGGAAATTAGGGCTGCATGCAATAAAGGTGCAGCAGTTATCATGGGTGACTTTAATATGCATATAGATTGGGCTAACCAAACTGGAAGCAATACGGTGGAGGAGGATTTCCTGGAGTGCATAAGGGATGGTTTTCTAGACCAATATGTCGAGGAACCAACTAGGGGGGAGGCCATCTTAGACTGGGTGTTGTGTAATGAGAGAGGATTAATTAGCAATCTCGTTGTGCGAGGCCCATTGGGTAAGAGTGACCATAATATGGTGGAATTCTACATTAGGATGGAGAATGAAACAGTTAATTCAGAGACCATGGTCCAGAAGTTAAAGAAGGGTAACTTTGAAGGTATGAGGCGTGAATTAGCGAGGATAGATTGGCGAATGATACTTAAGGGGTTGACTGTGGATGGGCAATGGCAGACATTTAGAGACCGCATGGATGAACTACGACAATTGTACATCCCTGTCTGGCGTAAAAATAAAAAAGGGAAGGTGGCTCAACCGTGGGTATCAAGGGAAATCAGGGATAGTATTAAAGCCAAGGAAGTGGCATACAAATTGGCCAGAAATAGCAGCGAACCCAGGGACTGGGAGAAATTTAGAACTCAGCAGATGAGGACAAAGGGTTTGATTAGGGCAGTGAAAATGGAGTACGAGAAGAAGCTTGCAGGGAACATTAAGACGGATTGCAAAAGTTTCTATAGATATGTAAAGAGAAAAAGGTTAGTAAAGACAAATGTAGGTCCCCTGCAGTCAGAATCAGGGGAAGTCATAACAGGGAACAAAGAAATGGCAGACCAATTGAACAAGTACTTTGGTTCGGTATTCACTAAGGAGGACACAAACAGCCTTCCGGATATAAAAGGGGTCAGAGGGTATAGTAAGGAGGAGGAACTGAGGGAAATCCTTATTAGTCGGGAAATTGTGTTGGGGAAATTGATAGGATTGAAGGCCGATAAATCCCCAGGGCGTGATGGACTGCATCCCAGAGTACTTAAGGAGGTGGCCTTGGAAATAGCGGATGCATTGACAGTCATTTTCCAACATTCCATTGACTCTGGATCAGTTCCTATGGAGTGGAGGGTAGCCAATGTAACCCCACTTTTTAAAAAAGGAGGGAGAGAGAAAACAGAATTATAGATCGGTCAGCCTGACCCCAGTAGTGGGTAAAATGATGGAATTAATTATTAAGGATGTCATAGCAGCGCATTTGGAAAGAGGTGACATGATAGGTCCAAGTCAGCATGGATTTGTGAAAGGGAAATCATGCTTGACAAATCTTCTGGAATTTTTTGAGGATATTTCCAGTAGAGTGGACAAGGGAGAACCAGTTGGACTTTCAGAAGGCTTTCGACAAGGTCCCACACAAGAGATTAATGTGCAAAGTTAAAGCACATGGGATTGGGGGTAGTGTGCTGACATGGATTGAGAACTGGTTGTCAGACAGGAAGCAAAGAGTAGGAGTAAATGGGGACTTTTCAGAATGGCAGGCAGTGACTAGTGGGGTACCGCAAGGTTCTGTGCTGGGGCCCCAGCTGTTTACACTGTACATTAGTGATTTAGACGAGGGGATTAAATGTAGTATCTCCAAATTTGCAGATGACACTAAGTTGGGTGGCAGTGTGAGCTGCGAGAAGGATGCTATGAGGCTGCAGGGTGACTTGGATAGGTTAGGTGAGTGGGCAAATGCATGCCAGATGAAGTATAATGTGGATAAATGTGAGGTTATCCACTTTGGTGGTAAAAACAGAGAGACAGACTATTATCTGAATGGTGACAGATTAGGAAAAGGGGAGGTGCAACGAGACCTGGGTGTCATGGTACATCAGTCATTGAACATGTGGACATGATCTCCCAGGTCCCTTTGTTCCTCTACACTTCTGCATGTACAGCAGGCGGTTAAGAAAGCAAATGGCATGTTGGCCTTCATAGCGAGGGGATTTGAGTACAGGGGCAGGGAGGTGTTACTACAGTTGTACAGGGCCTTGGTGAGGCCACACCTGGAGTATTGTGTACAGTTCTGGTCTCCTAACTTAAGGAAGGACATTCTTGCTATTGGGGAAATGCAGCGAAGGTTCACCAGGCTGATTCCCAGGATGGCAGGACTGACCTATCAAGAAAGACTGGATCCACTGGGCTTGTATTCACTGGAGTTCAGAAGAATGAGAGGGGACCTCATAGAAACGTTTAAAATTCTGATGGGTTCAGACAGGTTAGATGCAGGAAGAATGTTCCCAATGTTGGGGAAGTCCAGAACCAGGAGTCACAGTCTAAGGATAAGGGGTAAGCCATTTAGGACCGAGATGAGGAGAAACTTCTTCACCCAGAGTGTGGTGAACCTGTGGAATTCTTTGCCACAGAAAGTTGTTGAGGCCAATTCACTAAATATATTCAAAAAGGAGTTAGATGAAGTCCTTACTACTAGGGGGATCAAGGGATATGGCGAGAAAGCAGGAATGGGGTCCTGAATTTGCATGTTCAGCCATGAACTCATTAACTGGCGGTGCAGGCTAGAAGGGCCGAATGGCCGACTCCTGCACCTATTTTCTATGTTTCTATGTCTATGTTTCTAGACGAGGGGATTAAATGTAGTATCTCCAAATTTGCGGATGACACTAAGTTGGGTGGCAGTGTGAGCTGTGAGGAGGATGCTATGAGGCTGCAGAGTGACTTGGATAGGTTAGGTGAGTGGCAAAATGCATGGCAGATGAAGTATAATGTGGATAAATGTGAGGTTATCCACTTTGATGGTAAAAACAGAGAGACAGACTATTATCTGAATGGTGACAGATTAGGAAAAGGGGAGTTGCAACGAGACCTGGGTGTCATGATACATCAGTCATTGAAGGTTGGCATGCAGGTACAGCAGGTGGTTAAGAAAGCAAATGGCATGTTGGCCTTCATAGCGAGGGGATTGGAGTACAGGGGCAGGGAGATATTGCTACAGTTGTACAGGGCCTTGGTGAGGCCACACCTGGAGTATTGTGTACAGTTTTGGTCTCCTAACTTGAGGAAGGACATTCTTGCTATTGAGGGAGTGCAGCGAAGATTTACCAGACTGATTTCCGGGATGGCGGGACTGACATATCAAGAAAGACTGGATCAACTGGAGCTCAGAAGAATGAGAGGGGATCTCATCGAAATGTTTAAAATTCTGACGGGGTTTAGACAGGTTAGATGCAGGAAGAATGTTGCCAATGTTGGGGAAGTCCAGAACCAGGGGTCACAGTCTAAGGATAAGGGGTAAGCCATTTAGGACCGAGATGAGGAGAAACTTCTTCACCCAGAGAGTGGTGAACCTGTGGAATTCTCTGCCACAGAAAGTTGTTGAGGCCAATTCACTAAATATATTCAAAAAGGAGTTAGATGTAGTCCTTACTACTAGGGGGATCAAGGGGTATGGCGAGAAAGCAGGAATGGGGTACTGAAGTTGCATGTTCAGCCACGAAGTCATTGAATGGCGGTGCAGGCTCGAATGGCCGAATGGCCTACTCCTGCACCTATTTTCTATGTTTCTATGAGCGCACCAGAAAGTAGAGTTAAACCAGGGAAAAATTGAAAGACAAAATTAAAAACTCTTTGTCTGAATGCACGCAGCATTCGTAACAAGGCAGATGAGTTGACGGCTCAAATAGAAATAAATGGGTGTCATAGACTTATAGAAATTTATAGCACGGAAGGAGACCATTTCAGCCTATCGTGTCCAACAGCTGACCAACAGCTATCCAGCCTAATCACACTTTCCAATTCTTGTTCCGTAGCCCTGTAGGTTACGTCACTTTAAGTGCACATCCAAGTATTGTTTAAATGTGGTGAGGGTTTCTGCCTTTACCACCCTTTCAGGCAGTGAGTTCCAGACCCAGCACCCTCTGGGTGAAGAAATTTCCCCTCGTATCTCCTCTAAACCTCCCACAAATCAGTTTTAAATCTATGCCCCCTGGTTGTTGATGCCTCTGCCAAGGAAAACAGGTCCTTCCTATCCACGCTAACCAGGGCTCTCATAATTTTATACATCTCAATCAGGTCTCCTCTCAGACTCCTCTGTTCAAAGAAAACAGACCCAGCATCTCCAATCTTTCCTCACAACCAAAATTCTCCAGTCCAGGCAACATTCTTGTAAATCTCCTCTGTACCCTTTCCAGTGCAATCACAGATTTGGTTGCAAGGTGACCAAGGCTTGGAACTGAATATTCTATATTAATGACTTGAATGAAGGGACCGAGTGTAATGTAACCAAATTTGCTGATGATGCAAAGATAGGTGGGAAATCAAGTTGTAAAGAGGACACAAAGAATCTGCAAATGTATAGGTTAACTGAGTGGGCAAAAACTTGGCAGATGGAGTATAATGTGGTAAAATGAGGTTATCCACTTTGGTAGGAAGAATAAAAGAGAGTATTATTATTTAAATGGAGAGAGAGGCACCTGGGGGTCCTTGTACATGAAACACAAAAAGTTAGTATGCACGTACAGCAAGTAATCAGGAAGGTAAATGTTGGCCTTTATTGCAAGGGGGATGGAGTATAAAAGTCGTGAAGTCCTGCTACAACTGTACAGGGCATTGGTAAGACCACACCTGGAGTACTGCATACAGTTTTGATCTCCTTATTTAAGGAGGGATATACTTGCATTGGAGGCTATTCAGAGAAGATTCACTAGTTTGATTCCTGAGATGAAGGGTTGTCTTTTGAAGAAAGGTTGAGCAGGTTGGGGCTATACCACCGCACAAGGCCTCCGATCACCTCACAAGGCCTTCCCGTCAACGATGCTGGTGAAGCCCACCATGACCCTCTCGCCCCTCCTGCTGATCCCTTCGAATCCCCTGTCGATGCTCTCCCCCTCCCTAGATCATCAACCCCGGCCGATGCTCTCACCCAGATACCTGAACCCTGATGATGAACCCACACCCTCCCCCGACCCCTGCAGATGCTCTCTCCCTCCGGATCCCCGACCCCGGCTGATTCTCTCCCCCACATCTACGACTCCTGCCGATCCTCTCTCCACTCCTCCCCCACCCCCACTTCCCGGATCCCCGATCCCAGCTGATGCTCTCCACCCCACAATCCCTGACCCCTGCCGATGCTCTGCCCCCCCGGCAGATCCACGACCCCTGCCGATGCTCTCCCCCCCCAGGATCCCTGACCCCTGCCGATGCTCTCCACCCCGCTGATCGCCGACCCCTGCCGATGCTCATCCCGCCCCTCCTGATGTTCTTCCCCCTGGCCGATCCCCATGATGCTCTCCCCACCACCCCCGATCCCCAACCCCTGCCGATGCTCTTCCCCCCTGATTCCCGTGATGCTCTCCCCCCCACCCCAACCCCTACCGATAATCTTCCACCAACCCCTCCCCCCCCAAGATCCCTCCCCCGGACTGGCCCCTCACTTCTGAGGTCTACCCGCCAGCAGCCAGCCGACCTCTCAACCTGGCTGCAGGCGGCAATCCGAGACCGGGGACTGTGCATATTTGATGCTCACTCAGCCTTTATCTCAAGGTGGTTGGAATTGAAAAGCGAGGAAGTTATGCTTTAAGTGTCCAGAGTCTTGGACAGACCCCATGCACTATGTTCAGTTTTGGACACCCCACCTCAGGAAAGACGTGTTGTCCGAGGAGGGGATGCAGCACAGATTCACCAGAATAACACCAGGGCTGAGAGGGTTAAATTATGAGGACAAGGTGCAGAAACCTGTCGTGTATTCCCTTGAGTTCCGACGGTTGAAGGATGATCTAATCGAAGCATTTAAAATGATTCAGTGATTCTACAAGGTAGATACTGAGAATCTATTTCCTCCAGTGGGCCAATCCAGAACAAGAGGCATCATCTTAAAATTAGAGCCAGGATGTTTAGGCGTGAAATCAGGAAGCATTTCTTCACACAACAGGAAGTGGGGATCTGGTCCAGAGGAGCACCCTGCACTACCTTTAGGAAGAGGCCTCCAGTGGTCCCTTTAAGGACGGCTGGTTAGGCCTCTCAAAGTCTGCAGACAGAGACTGACATGTACAATGCTGGCTTTACCCATTTCTGATTGCAGTATAGGAAGATATGTATAGGAGGAGGCCATTCAGCCCCTCGAGCCTGTTCCTCCATTCAATGGCAGATCTGTATCCGAACTCCATCCACTTGCCTTGGCTCTATATCCTTTAATAACCTTGGCCAGAAAATATCCGTCAGTCTCAGAGTTAACATTATTCATTGAGCTGGCACCTACTGCTCTATGTGGGAGAGAGGTTCCATACTTTTACCACCCTTTGTGTGAGGAAGTGTTCCCTAACTTCTCTCCTGAATGGCCTGGCTCTGATTTCAAGGTTTTGTCCCCTCGTCCTTGACTCTCCCACCAGGGGAAGAAAGTTTCTACCTACCCTATCAATTCCTTTCCATATCCTAAAAACATCAAACAAATCACCCCTTAACCTTCTGTATTCTCGGGAATACAAGCCTAGTTGGTGTAATCTCTCCTCACAATGTAATCCTTGGAACCCTGGGAACATTCTGGTGAATCTGCACTGCACTCCTTCCAAGGTCAGTCAATCCTTTCTAAGATGCGGTGCCCAGAACTGTGCTCCAGCCCTCTGGTTATAAAGGCTAACATTCCATCAGACCTTCTGATTATTTTTGTACCGTACTACTACATTTTAATGGTCTGTGCACATGAACCCCTAAATCTTTTGGACCAGCACCATTTAAATAATACTCAGATCTATCCTTTTTTGTCCAAAATGGATGACCTCACACTTACCTACGTTGATATCCATCTGCCAGAGTTTTGCCCACTCACTGAATCTATCAATGTGTCTGTAATCTGATGCTCCCATCTACATAACTTACTATATCACCAACCTTTGTGTCACTGGCAAACGTGGATATATGGCTCCCTATTGTGTTATCGAAGTCATTGATAAATATAGTGAATAGTTGAGGCCCCAGCACAGATCCTTGTGGGACACCACTAGTTCATTCCTTCCAATTGGAGTTCATACTCATTATCCCTACTCTGTCTTCTACTCCCTAACCAATCCCCTAACCAGATCACTAATCTGCCTTCAATTCCAGGAGCTTTAATTTAAGCTAACAATCTCTTTGTGGAACCTTTTCGAAAACCTTCAGGAAATCCATATCAGCAACACAGACATTCCCTTTGAATTCTCCGCTCCACTCCCACCCTGACCTCTCTGTCCTCAGCCTCCGAAACTGAAGCTCAATGAAGTTCAACGTAAGGTCGAGGAACAGCATCTCAACTTTCGATTTGACAGTTTACAGTCTTCCGGACTCAACATTGAGTTGAACAATTTCAGATCATAAACTCTTCCCTCATTTTCAGAACCCAGCTGTTGATGATTCAGTTATTCCCATCTATTGCAGCTTTACTCCTCTCATTACCAGCTCCTTTGGCCTTGCACCATCATCCCACTGTGTCATTTAATCTTTCCTGCCTTTCACCCTATCACAGACCTTCCCTTTTGTTCTTTCCTCCCCTCCCCCCTTTCACTGCCTCTGCACTTGCTTCAAACCTGTAACATCTCGAACCTTTTCCAGTTCTGACGAAGGGTCATCGACCTGAAACATTAACTCTGTTTCTCGCTATACAGATGCTGTCTGACCCTCTGAGTATTTCCAGCACTTTCTGCTTTTATTTCAGAATTCCAGTGTCCACAGTATTTTGCATTTGTATAGACATTCCACTGTCTACTACTTTAGTTACTGGCTCAAAAAAATCAATTAAGTTTGTTAGACATGACCAACCCTTTACATATCCAAACTGACTCTCCCTTTACATATCCACACTGACTCTCTCCCTTTACATATCCACACTGACTCCCCCTTTACATATCCACACTGACTCCCCCTTTACATATCCACACTGACCCCCCCTTTACATATCCACACTGACTCTCCCCCTTTACATATCCACACTGACTCTCCCTTTACATATCCACACTGACTCCCCCTTTACATATCCACACTGACTCTCCCCCTTTACATATCCACACTGACTCTCCCCCTTTACATATCCACACTGACTCTCCCCCTTTACATATCCACACTGACTCCCCCCTTTACATATCCACACTGACTCTCCCCCTTTACATATCCACACTGACTCTCCCCAAATCAGCTCAAATTTCTCCAAGTGCTCACTCACTCTGGCCTTAATTATCGATTCCAATAGCTGCCCCACAACAAATGTTACACTAACGGTCTATAATTTCCTGGTTTCTCTCTCACACCTTTCTAAATGATGGAGTTACATTTGCAATTTTCCAATCGAAAGGAATAATTCCTGAATCGAGAGAACTTTGAAAGTTTATGACTAAAGCATCTGTAATTTGCTCACCTGTCTCTTTTAAAACTCTGGGCTCGAAACCATCAGGACCTGGGGATTGGTCAGTCTTCAGTACCATTATTGTTTCTAATACTGTTTTCTTGCTTCGGTTAACTTTAGTGAGTTCCAGTCCGTGACTCATTATTAGTTTCCCTGGAATGTGAGGTATATTATCCTCTTCCTGTACTGTGAAGACTGACACAAAGTCGTTGTTCAACAAGTCTGCCATTTCCTTCTCTTCATTTGTAATATTACCCACATTGTCTCCAAGGACCCACACTACCCCGACTACCCTTTTCCTTCTAATATAATTATTTAAACTTTTAGTGTTAATCTTAAGTCTCGAGTCGTGTTATGTTTCCCCTTTCAATCTAACATTAAATGCGACCATATTACAATCACTGTTGAGTGAATGTTCCCTGACTGTTACATTATTAACTAAGTCTGGCTCATTCCTCATTACTAAACCTCGTACAGCCTGGCCTTATCTTGGTTCTCGAACATATTGCTCCAGGAAACTATCTTGAAGATATTTATGAAATTCACTACATTTCAAAGCTATCAGCGCCTCCCATTCTATATGAAAAATAAAGTTTCTCATTAAAACGATTCTAATTTTGCTGCAAACCTCTCTAATCTCTGAATTTATCCATTTTGCCACATCATTGCTGCTATGAGGGAGCCAGTTACAATCGGTGTCCAATAACAGGTACAGGACCCCCATTGCATTTGTTTAAGCAGACACCAGGCTGGGAGTGCTGGGCGATCCAGGCAGGCATTTGGTGCACATGATGCCACCTTTAATCAGAGTAATGTTCACTCCCTGGGCCTTATGGGGCAGCTCTGTCCATGGGATGAGTTACATCCTGTGACATTGTAAAGGCATTTCTGCAGTTTCCATTCCTATGGTGAGAGTTTCATCCATGCTCGATCCCATTACAGTCGTCTAACTGTAAGACTTGTCACATTTTAAGCTTTTGTCCTTTTTACAATTGAGTTGAAATTCTGAAATGATTTAGGCTTGGGAACCTGCAGTGACACACGCCATGACATAAAATTTATTTGCACACTTTATTCTATATAGAAAAAACGGTCATACATTACCGAAATGAGAGCGACCAGCAGTGGTCGCCTGGGTCTTGCTGTCAGATTGTCTCTTCAATGGGATGATCTCATGGAAGACTCACGATCTCGGTGTTTAAGCTCAAAACCCACGAACATACGTGACCACTGGTTTCCTGTTTACACTGAATGTACATTTCCCCAGAACATTGTTTTCTCAAGAGGAGAGACACACTCCATGTAAGACGAATGGATGTAATAAATCAGGAAACTAGGTGTGACCCCGTCTCTCACTGAGAGCAGAAGGTATTTGTTCCAATTCTGCTGTCTTTTCGGTGAACTTGCCCTGGGTCACAGCTAAGTTGCAAAGTTCTTATTATTTTTATAACCTGTCTGGGTCGTAACCACAAATGTTATCACATAACATTAACCCTTGAACCCTTCTGAACACTCGGAAAAGTTTTTTATTTTGAGGAATTTGTGCTTTAAATACATCAAAATCCGATGAGAAAATGAGAGTGGGATTGTGTAGTGAAAACACTCTGCTATCTGTATCTCCACAACTGCCTCTTCCCCTGACAATGAACTTAATTCAGGTTAATCCATAGAGCGTGCTTCACCCTGATAACTTGGATCAAAATATAATCTTTTCTGTCCCATTTCTTGTCCTTACCTGCAGTGGTTCCCTGTGGAGAATCTCAGTGAAGTGGATGCTGCTATTGACACAACACCTCGATCCAGTGACGATGCTGCTTCAGTGTTGGACCTGCACTGGGAGGATAAAGGGAAGCAGTCACGCTATTTACCTCTCCGATACCGCACCCTGTTAAACATTAGATAGAGTCCCATAGTCACACTATTTACCTCTCTGATACCACACCCTGTTAAACATTAGCTAGAGTCCCACAGTCACACTATTTACCTCTCTGATACCACACTTTGTTAAAGAGTAGACAGAGTCCCAAAGGTCAGACAATCAGACTCGAGGGAAAGTGAGACTGTTGCTGGCACTTTGCATTTTCCATAAACAGAAGAGAAAGAATGAAGGTGCCAGAAACAGACTCAGCCCATGCAGTGTAAGGACGGGAGATGTTGGAGATCAACGAACTTGCTTTGTTGAGTGAGCCTCAGTTATTCACACCTCTTACCCAATTCTCCCAGAATAACCCGATTGGTGAAAAACTCCACACAAGCCTGTTGTGTGGTTAATTGAAATTCTTGGACTGTTCCTATTCCTTTATTCACTTTTTTCTTTTACCGTATTTTGTCTGATTGTGCCTTGCTGGTTGTGTTTTATTTTTATTTTCCCCTTTACGGGATGTGGCCGTCGTTGGTAAAGCCGGCATTTATTGCCCATCCCTCATTGGCCTCGAGAAGGTGCTGGTGGGCCGCCTTCTGGAACCGCTGCAGTCCGTGTGGTGCGTCGTAGCGATTTGATGCAACGATGAGGGCAGTTAAGACCATATATAGGCCAAACCGAGTAAGGACATAAGAACTTAAGAAATAGAAGCAAGAGTCGGCCATTCAGCCGCTCGAGCCTGCTCTGCCATTCAATGAGATCATGGCTGATCTGATCTTGGCCTCAACTCGACTTCCCTGCCCAATCCCCAAAACCCTTGTGTTATGTATGTAACACTATGTAACCAGCATTCTACCGCCACCAGAGGGCGTAACTTTTGGAGTCCCAGGAGATCCCAGCATCATTTCAGAGCACTGTATATAAGCAGGCCTCCCATGCTGTAACTGGCTCTGGAGTTAGAATAAAGAGACTAAGGTCACACTTACTCACGTCTGCAGTACTCAGTCACATTACTTTATTAGAGACATAGCAACTGGCAACGAGATAACGAATCATCACGCAAAAATGCAGAGAACTGTTGGTATCCTGGAGAAATTCTCAGAAGGGGACAATTGGGAAGCCTTCGTGGAGTGACTTGACCAATACTTCATGGCCAACGAGCTGGAAGAGAGTGTAAACACTGCCAAATGAAGGACGATCCTCCTCACAGTCTGCAGGGCAACAACCTATGACCTCATGAAGAATCTTCTTGCTCCGGTTAAACCAACAACTAAATCGTATGAAGAACTGTGTACGCTGGTCTTGGAGCATCCGAAGGAGAGTGTTCTGATGGCAATGTATCGATTTTACACATGTCAATGGTCTGAAGGCCAGAAAGTGGTGAGCTATGTCGCTGAAATAAGGCGCCTTGCAGGATTTTGCGAATTTGGTGGATTCCTGGAGCTAATGCTGAGACTTTTTTGTGCTTGGCATTGGCCATGAGGTTATTGTTATGTATGAAGAAAGAGTCTGACTGGATACTGTGAGCTCAAAGTAAAGTGCGACCTTAGTCTTCTATTGCAGGTCTCCAGAGTGCCTCTCAAGCCTGTGAGCCCTCCTCAAGTACCTGTGCTCCCAAGTTTACATATATAACAGTTATCCTTCGCAAACTATTGATTGTTGAAACACAGAATTTGAGCAAAGCCGTAACGATAGCCCAGGCATTTATGTCCACCAGCGATAACACCAAACAAATTTTGCAGCATAAAGATGCATTGGCAAGTACTGTACACAAAGTAACGTCGCTTTCAGGCAGGAATGCATATGGCAGAAAGTACACACCGGCAGCTGCACGATCTCAGATGACTCAAGAGTCCGCCATCAAGCGTGAATGCGAGACAATTGACACCTTGTTGGCACTGCGGAGGTGTTCATCAAGCCCATCAATGCCGCTTCAAACACTATGCGTGCAAAGGCTGTGGAACAATGGGACACCTCCAGCAAATGTGTGGACGAGCTGCAAACCCTGCAAACCACCACGTTGCAGAGGAAGATCCATGACAGATCAAACTAAACTAGAGACTCAAACCGAGGAGGCAGAAGTGTACAGGGTACAGACCTTCACCACAAAATGTCCACCGATCATGTTAAAAGTTCAACTGAATGGAATTCCAGTCTCCATGGAATTGGACGCGAGTGTGAGTCAGTCTATCATGAACAAAAAGGCCTTCGACAGGCTGTAGTGCAACAAGGCACACAGGCCCAAGCTGAGCCCTATTCATACCAAGCTGAGAACTTACACTAAAGAGCTGATCCCTGAAATTGGCAGTGCAGCAGTAAAAGTCTCCTATGATGAAGCAGTGCACGAACTACCACTATGGATTGTGCCAGGAGATGGCCCCACACTTTTCGGCAGAAGCTGGCTGGGAAAAATCTGCTGGAACTGGGATGACATACAAACGCTTTCATCCATCGACGACGCCTCATGTGCCCAGGTTTTGAGCAAGTTTCCATCATTGTTTGAGCCAGGCATCGGAAATTTCTCTGGGGTGAAGGTGCAGATCCACTTGATTCCCAGTACACGACCCATCCACCACAAGGCACGGGCGGTGCCATACATAATGCGAGAGAAAGTGGAGATCGAGCTGGACAGGCTGCAACGAGAGGGCATCATCGCGCCGATTGAGTTCAACGAGTGGCCAGTCCGATTGTTTCGGTTCTCAAGGGCGATGACACGTTCAGAATTTGTGAGGACTATAACGTAACGATTAACCATTTTTCGCTGCAGGACCAGTACCTGCTACCCAAGGCAGACGACCTATTTGCGACGCTGGCAGGAGGGAAGACGTTCACCAAATTGGACCTGACCTCGGCCTACATGATGCAGGAGCTGGTGGAATCCTGGAAAGGACTCACCTGCATCAACACGCACAAAGGTCTGTTCATCTACAATAGATGCTCGTTTGGGCTTCGATCGGCTGCGGTTATTTTCAAAGGAACATGGAGAGTCTGCTAAAGTCTGTTCCGCGCAGCATGGTTTTCCAGGACGATATATTGATCACAGATCGAGACACCATCGAATACTTGCAGATCCTGGAAGAGGTTCTAAGTCGGCTAGATTGTGTGGGACTCAGATTGAAACTGTGTTTTCCTGGCGCCAGAGGTCAAGTTCTTGGGGAGAAGAATCATGGCAGATGGCATCAGACCCACCGACACCAAGACGGAGGCCATCAAGAATGCGCTGAGACCACAGAACGTGATGGAGCTGCAGTCATTCCTGGAACTCCTCAATTATTTTGGTAATTTCCTACCCGGGTTAAGCACCTTACTAGAAGCTCGACACATGTTGCTACGCGAGGGAGATGACTGGGTATGGGGGAAATCACAAGAGACTGCTTTTGAGAAAGCGAGTAATCTGTTATGTTCCAACAAACTGCTTGTTCTGTATGACCCATGTCAATGTTTACTGATAGCTTGCGATGCGTCTTCATACGGAGTCGGGGGTGTGTTACAACAAGCAAACGAATCGGGAACATTGCAACCAGTCGCTTATGCGTCCAGGAGTTTGTCCAAGGCCGAAAGGGCTACAACATGATTGAAGAAGATGCTCTGGCATGCATTTACGGGGTCAAAAGAAATGTACCAGTATCTGTTTGGGTTTAAGTTCGAGTTAGAAACTGACCATAAGCCGCTCATAACAGTGTTCTCAGAGAGAAAGGTATTAATACCAATGCCTCTGCTCGCATCCAAAGATGGGCGCTCACGCTGTCTGCATATAACTATGTAATTCACCACAGGCCAGGCACAGAGAACTGTGCTGTTGCTCTCAGTCGGCTACCATTGCCCACCATCAGGGTGGAAATGGCACAGCCTGCAGACTTGCTCTTGGTGATGGATGCATTTGAAAATGAAAAGTCACCCGTTACAGCCCACCAGATCAGGACCTGGACCAGCCAGGATCCTTTACTGTCCCTTGTAAAAAGCTATGTCCTCCATGGGAGCTAGTCCAGCGTCCCAGCAGAGACGCATGAAGAGATCAAGCCGTTCCAGCGGTGCAAAGATGAAATATCCATACATGTGGACCATCTTTTATGGGATAATCGTGTGGTTTTGCCCAAGAAAGGCAGGGAAACTTTCATACGTGACCTACACAGTACCCACCCAGACATAGTAATGATGAAAGCTATAGCCAGATCCCATGTGTGGTGCCCTGGCATTGACTCAGATTTGGAGTCTTGCATGCGCCAATAGAAACATAGAAACATAGAAAATAGGTGCACGAGCATGCCATTCAGCCCTTCGAGCCTGCACCACCATTTAAGATCATGGCTGATCATTCACCTCAGTACCCCTTTCCTGCTTTCTCTCCATACCCCTTGATCCTTTTAGCCGTAAGGGCCATATCCACCTCCCTCTTGAATATATCAAATGAACTGGCATCAACAACTCTCTGCGGAAGAGAATTCCACAGGGTAACAACTCTCTGAGTGACGAAGTTTCTCCTCATCTCGGTGCTAAATGGCTGACCCCTTGTCCTTAGACTGTCGGCGGCAGTCGGGAGCAGCGGCGAGGAGGTGCGTGGAGAGGCCTATAAAAGGCACAGCAGGGAGTCCGGGGCCCAGCGTCGGCGGCAGTCGGGAGCAGCGGCGAGGAGGTGCGTGGAGAGGTCTATAAAAGGCACAGCAGGGAGTCCGGGGCCCAGCGTCGGCGGCAGTCGGGAGCAGCGTCGAGGAGGTGCGTGGTGAGGCCTATAAAAGGTGTGACTTGTGCAGCTACAGGGAGAAGGCAAAAAAGAAGTAGAAAGAAATCAAAAGGTGACGTCACAGCCAAGAGGGTAAGTGATTGGCTGGTGATTGGTAAGTAGTTTTTCTTTTTTCTCTTCTATATCAGTGAGTAACTTTTAACATTGTTGTTGCCAATTTAAGTGTATCTAAGGGTTAAGTCATGGCAGGAGAGCTCGGTCGGGTGTTATGCTCCTCCTGTACCATGTGGGAACTCAGGGACGACACCAGTGTTCCTGACGACTATATCTGCAGGAAGTGTATCCACCTCAAGCTCCTGACGGTCCGCGTTGCGGAGTTGGAGCTGAGGGTGGATTCACTCTGGAGCATCCACGATGCTGAGAATGACGTGAGTATCACGTGCAGCGAGTTGGTCATACCGCAGGGAAAGGGTCCACAGCCAGATAGGGAATGGAAGACCAACAGGAAGAGCAGTGCAAGGAAGGTAGTGCAGGAGTCCCATGTGGTCATCCCCCTGCAAAACTGCTTTGGGTACTGTTGAGGGGGATGACTCATCAGGGGAGGGCAGCAGCAGCCAAGTTCATGGCACCATGGCTGGCTCTGCTGCACAGGAGGGCAGGAAAAAGAGTGGGAGAGCAATAGTGATTGGGGATTCAATGGTGAGGGGAATAGATAGGCGTTTCTGCGGCCACAACCGAGACTCCAGGATGGTATGTTGCCTCCCTGGTGCAAGGGTCAAGGATGTCACGGAGCGGGTGCAGGACATTCTAAAAAGGGAGGGAGAACAGCCAGTTGTCGTGGTGCACATTGGTACCAACGACATAGGTAAAAAAAGGGATGAGGTCCTACGAAACGAATTTAAGGAGCGAGGAGCTAAATTAAAAAGTAGGACCTCAAAAGTAGTAATCTCGGGATTGCTACCAGTGCCACGTGATAGTCAGAGTAGGAATCGCAGGATAGCACAGATGAATACGTGGCTTGAGCAGTGGTGCAGCAGGGAGGGATTCAAATTCCTGGGGCATTGGAACCGGTTCTGAGGGAGGTGGGACCAGTACGAACTGGACGGTCTGCACCTGGGCAGGACCGGAACCAATGTCCTAGGGGGAGTGTTTGCTAGTGCTGTTGGGGAGGATTTAAACTAATATGGCAGGGGGATGGGAACCAATGCAGGGAGACAGAGGGAAACAAAAAGGAGTCAAAAGCAAAAGACAGAAAGGAGATGAGGAAAAGTGGAGGGCAGAGAAACCCAAGGCAAAGAACAAAAAGGGCCACTGTACAGCAAAATTCGAAAAGGACAAAGGGCGTTAAAAAAACAAGCCTGAAGGCTTTGTGTCTTAATGCAAGGAGTATCCGCAATAAGGTGGATGAATTAACTGTGCAAATAGATGTTAACAAATATGATGTGATTGGGATTACGGAGACGTGGCTCCAGGATGATCAGGGCTGGGAACTCAACATCCAGGGGTATTCAACATTCAGGAAAGATAGAATAAAAGGAAAAGGAGGTGGGGTAGCATTGCTGGTTAAGGAGCAAATTAAGGCAATAGTTCGGAAGGACATTAGCTTGGATGATGTGGAATCTATATGGGTAGAGCTGCAGAATACCAAAGGGCAAAAATCGTTAGTGGGAGTTGTGTACAGACCTCCAAACAGTCGTAGTGATGTTGGGGAGGGCATCAAACATGAAATTAGGGGTGCGTGCAATAAAGGTGCAGCAGTTATAATGGGAGACTTTAATATGCACATAGATTGGGTTAACCAAACTGGAAGCAATACGGTGGAGGAGGATTTCCTGGAGTGCATAAGGGATGGTTTTTTAGACCAATATGTCGAGGAACCAACTAGGGGGGAGGCCATCTTAGACTGGGTGTTGTGTAATGAGAGAGGATTAATTAGCAATCTCATTGTGCGAGGCCCCTTGGGGAAGAGTGACCATAATATGGTGGAATTCTGCATTAGGATGGAGAATGAAACAGTTAATTCAGAGACCATGGTCCAGAACTTAAAGAAGGGTAACTTTGAAGGTATGAGGCGTGAATTGGCTAGGATAGATTGGCGAATGATACTGAAGGGGTTGACTGTGGGTGGGCAATGGCAGACATTTAGAGACTGCATGGATGAACTACAACAATTGTACATTCCTGTCTGGCGTAAAAATAAAAAAGGGAAGGTGGCTCAACCGTGGCTATCAAGGGAAATCAGGGATAGCATTAAAGCCAAGGAAGTGGCATACAAATTGGCCAGAAATAGCAGCGAACCCGGGGACTGGGAGAAATTTAGAACTCAGCTGAGGAGGACAAAGGGTTTGATTAGGGCAGGGAAAATGGAGTACGAGAAGAAGCTTGCAGGGAACATTAAGACGGATTGCAAAAGTTTCTATAGATATGTAAAGAGAAAAAGGTTAGTAAAGACAAACGTAGGTCCCCTGCAGTCAGAATCAGGGGAAGTCATAACGGGGAACAAAGAAATGGCGGACCAATTGAACAAGTACTTTGGTTCGGTATTCACTGAGGAGGACACAAACAACCTTCCGGATATAAAAGGGGTCGGAGGGTCTGGTAAGGAGGAGGAACTGAGGGAAATCCTTATTAGTCAGGAAATTGTGTTGGGGAAATTGATGGGATTGAAGGCCGATAAATCCCCAGGGCCTGATGGACTGCATCCCAGAGTACTTAAGGAGGTGGCCTTGGAAATAGCGGATGCATTGACAGTCATTTTCCAACATTCCATTGACTCTGGATCAGTTCCTATGGAGTGGAGGGTAGCCAATGTAACCCCACTTTTTAAAAAAGGAGGGAGAGAGAAAACAGGGAATTATAGACCGGTCAGCCTGACATCGGTAGTGCGTAAAATGATGGAATCAATTATTAAGGATGTCATAGCAGTGCATTTGGAAAGAGGTAATATGATAGGTCCAAGTTAGCATGGATTTGTGAAAGGGAAATCATGCTTGACAAATCTTCTGGAATTTTTTGAGGATGTTTCCAGTAGAGTGGACAAGGGAGAACCAGTTGATGTGGTATATTTGGACTTTCAGAAGGCTTTCGACAAGGTCCCACACAAGAGATTAATGTGCAAAGTTAAAGCACATGGGATTGGGGGTAGTGTGCTGACATGGATTGAGAACTGGTTGTCAGACAAGAAGCAAAGAGTAGGAGTAAATGGGGACTTTTCAGAATGGCAGGCAGTGACTAGTGGGTTACCGCAAGATTCTGTGCTGGGGCCCCAGCTGTTTACACTGTACATTAATGATTTAGACGAGAGGATTAAATGTAGTATCTCCAAATTTGCGGATGACATTAAGTTGGGTGGCAGTGTGAGCTGCGAGGAGGATGCTATGAGGCTGCAGAGCAACTTGGATAGGTTAGGTGAGTGGGCAAATGCATGGCAGATGAAGTATAATGTGGATAAATGTTATCCACTTTGGTGGTAAAAACAGAGAGACAGCCTATTATCTGAATGGTGACAGATTAGGAAAAGGGGAGGTGCAAAGAGACCTGGGTGTCATGGTACATCAGTCATTGAAGGTTGGCATGCAGGTACAGCAGGCGGTTAAGAAAGCAAATGGCATGTTGGCCTTCATAGCGAGGGGATTTGAGTACAGGGGCAGGGAGGTGTTGCTACAATTGTACAGGGCCTTGGTGAGGCCACACCTGGAGTATTGTGTACAGTTTTGGTCTCCTAACCTGAGGAAGGACATTCTTGCTATTGAGGGAGTGCAGCGAAGGTTCACCAGACTGATTCCCGGGATGGCGGGACTGACCTATCAAGAAAGACTGGATCAACTGGGCTTGTATTCACTGGAGTTCAGAAGAATGAGAGGGGACCTCATAGAAACGTTTAAAATTCTGACGGGGTTAGACAGGTTAGATGCAGGAAGAATGTTCCCAATGTTGGGGAAGTCCAGAACCAGGGGACACAGTTTAAGGATAAGGGGGAAGCCATTTAGGACCGAGATGAGAAGGAATTTCTTCACCCAGAGAGTGGTGAACCTGTGGAATTCTCTACCACAGAAAGTTGTTGAGGCCAATTCACTAAATATATTCAAAAAGGAGTTAAATGAAGTCCTTACTACTGGGGGAATCAAGGGGTATGGTGAGAAAGCAGGAATTGCGTACTGAAGTTGCATGTTCAGCCATGAACTCATTGAATGGCGGTGCAGGCTAGAAGGGCCGAATGGCCTACTCCTGCACCTAGTTTCTATGTTTCTATGTTTCTATGACTCCTGGTTCTGGACTCCCCCAACATCGGGAACATTCTTCCTGCATCTAACCTGTCCAGTCCCGTCAGAATTTTATATGTTTCTATGAGATCCCCTATCACTCTTCTAAACTCCAGTGAATACAGGCCTATTCGATCCAGTCTCTCCTCATATGTCAGTCCTGCCATCCCAGGAATCATTCTGGTGAACCTTCGCTGCACTCCCTCAATAGCAAGAATGTCCTTCCTCAGATTAGGAGACCAAAACTGAACACAATATTCCAGGTGAGGCCTCACCAAGGTCCTGTACAGCTGCAGTTAGACCTCCCTGCTCCGATACTCAAATACCTTAACTATGACGGCCAACATATCATTTGACTTCTTCACCGCCTGCTATACCTGCATGCCAACTTTCAATGACTGATGTACCATGACACGCAGGTTTCATTGCACCTCCCCTTTTCCTAATCTGCCGCCATTCAGATAATATTCTGCCTTTGTGTTTTTGCCCCCAAAGTGGATAACCTCACATTTATCCACATTATACTGTATCTGCCATGCATTTGCCTACTCACCTAACCTGTCCAAGTCACTCTGCAGTCTCTTAGCATCCTCCTCACAGCTCACACCACCACCCAGCTTAGTGTCATCTGCAAACTTGGAGATATTACTCTCAATTCCTTCAATTAAATCATTGATATATATTGTAAATAGCTGGGGGCCCCAGCACTGAGCCCTGCAGCATCCCCACTAGTCACTGCCTGCCATTCTGAAAAGGACCTGTTTATCCCACTCTTTGCTTCCTGTCTGCTAACCAGTTCTCTATCCACGTCAATACATTACCCCGAATACCATGTGCTTTAATTTTGCTCACCAATCTCCTGTGTGAGGCCTTGTCAAAAGCCTTTTGAAAGTCCAAATACACCACATCCATTAGTTCTCCCTTGTCCACTCTCTTAGTTACATCCTCAAAAAATTCTAGAAGATTTGTCAAGCATGATTTCCCTTTCATAAACCTATGCTGACTTGGACCGATCCTGTCACTGCTTTCCAAATGCGTTGCTAGTTCATCTCTCATAATCAATTCCAACATTTTCCCCATTACCAATGTCAGGCTAATCGGTCTACAATTTCCCATTTTCTCTCTCCCTCCTTTTTTAAAAAGTGGTGTTACATTAGCTATGCTCCAGTCCATAGGAACTGATCCAGAGTTCATAGACGGTTGGAAAATGATCACCAATGCATCCACTATTTCTAGGGCCACTTCCTTAAGTACTCTCGGATGCAGACGATCAGGCCCTGGGGATTTATCGGCCTTTAATTTCATCAATGTCCCTAACACAATTTCCTGACTAATAAGGATTTCCTTCAGTTCCTCCTTCTCGCTAGACCCTCGGTCCCCTCGTATTTCCGGAAGGTTATTTGTGTCTTCCTTCGTGAAGACAGAACCAAAGTATTTGTTCAATTGGTCTGCCATTTCTTTGTTCCCCATTATAAATTCACCTGATTCTGACTGCAAGGGATCTACATTTGTCTTCAATTATCTTTTTCTCTGCACATGTCTGTAGAAGCTTTTGCAGTCAGTTTTTATGTTCCCAGCAAGCTTCTTCTCATATTCTATTTTCCCCCTCCTAATTAAACCCTTTGTCCTCCTCTGCTGAATTATAAATTTCTCCCAGTCCTCCAGTTTGCTGCTTTTCCTGGCCAATTTATATGCCTCTTCCTTAGATTTAACACTATCCCTAATTTCCTTTGTTAGTCACGGTTGAGCCACCTTCCCCGTTTTATTTTTACTCCAGACAGGGATGTACAATTGTTGAAGCTCATCCATGTGCTCCTTAAATGTTTGCCATTGCTTATCCACCATCAACCCTTTAAGTATCCTTTGCCAGTCTATTCTAACCAATTCACGCCTCATACCTTCGAAGTTACCTTTCCTTAAGTTCAGGACCATAGTTTCCGAATTAACTGTCTCACTCTCCATCTTAATAAAGAATTCTACCATATTATGGTCACTCTTCCCCAAGGGGCCTCGCACAACAAGATTGCTAATTAGTCCGTTCTCGTTACACATCACCAAGTCTAGGATGGCCAGCCCTCTAGTTGGTTCCCCGACGTATTGGTCTAGAAAACCATGCCTAAACGACGTTAGGTGAGCCAGATGTTTTTTTTTGACAATCCAGTAGTTACATGATCACCATTACTGATACCAGCTTCTTACTCCAATTTATTTAATTCTCTGAATTTAAATTCCCCATCTACCATGGTGGGATTGTGAACTCATGTCTCCAGATCATTAGTCCAGGCCTCTGGCTTAATGGACCTATGCTACCCTTCCCATGTTACCATTGGCTGTTCTGTTGTGAACCTTTGACAACCTCAAACTGGTTAAACATTAGTCGATGATTGCTTTAATGTCCTTGAGTGTCCCACAGTTGTATAAGTTTCCTGGTCTTTATTGTTCATTAACTACTCTTAATCTGTCATACTCTTTTCACGAAATCAAGACGTGTTCACTTTAAGTGAAGAATATATTTTATGAATACATTAAGAGCAAGAAGATAACTAAAGAAAGAGTTGGGCCTATTGGAGACCATAAAGGTAATCTGTGTGTGGAGGTGGAAGATGTGGGTATGGTTCTTAATGAATACTTTGCTTCTGTTTTCACAAAAGAGAGGGGCAATGCAGACGTTGCAATCAGGGAGCAGGAGTGTGAAATATGAGATGAAATAAACAGAGAGAGAGGAAGTGTTCAGGGGTTTAGCATCTTTGAAAGTGGATAAATCTCCAGGCCCAGATAAAATGTATCCAAGGCTGTTATGGGAAGCAAAAGAGGAAATAGCAGAGGCTCTGACCATCATTTTCCAGCCCTCTCTGGCTGCAGGTGTGGTGCCAGAGGACTGGAGGACTGCTAACATGGTACCTTTGTTTAAAAAGGGAGCAAGGGATACAACGAGTAATTACAGGCCAGTCAGCCTAACCTCGGTGGTGAGAAAATTATTGGAAAAAATTCTGAGGATCAGGATAAATCTTCATTTAGAAAGACACAGATTAATCAAGGACAGTCAGCATGAATTTGTTAAGGGAAGGTCGTGTCTAAGTTGATTGAATTTTTTGAGGAGGCAACGAGGAGGGTCGATGAGGGTATTGCACTTGGTGCAGTCTATATGGATTTTAGCAAGTCCTTTGATAAGGTGCCACATGGCAGACTGGTCACAAAAGCAAAAGCCGGCAAAGTTGGATCAAAGATTGGCTCAGAGGAAGGAAGCAAACGGTAATGGTCGATAGGTGTTTTTGTGACTGGAAGGCTGTTTCCAGTGGGGTTCCGCAGGGCTCAGTACTAGGTACTTTGCTTTTTGTGCTACAGGTTGGACCTCTCTGGTCCGGGACTCTCTGGTCCGGTAACATCCGTGGTTCAACATCAATTGGGCGTGAGGGAGAAGAGGCTTTATTTTTTTTAAAAGTACCAAACCAGTGCGTTAATTAAAAATGTGACTGGGAGATTTCTACACGGAGAGAGAGAGAGAGAGCGCAAGGCCCGAGTTTCTCAGACTGTGAGTTTGAAATGCAATCTCAGTGAGTTTTGCAGTCTGGAGTTATCTGTGCCATCTCAGTGAGTGTTGCAATATGTTATCTGTGCAATCTGAGTGTGCAAAGCGCTGGTCGGGGGCAGTGCTGTGGGTCCGTAACTTTCAACCGTGTTTCAGAAAGCGGGGTCAGTTGTTGCTGCGGTGTGCATGCGGCGATTGGCTGGGAGCGGCAGTCAGTCAGTGAGCACGTGCAGCGATTGGCTGGGAGTGGCTGTCAGTCAGTGAGCGTGTGTGGCGATTGGCTGGGAGCGGCTGTCAGTCAGTGAATGTAAGTGGCGATTGGCTGGGAGCGTCTGTCTTTCAGTGAGTGTGTGTGGTGATTGGCTGGGAGCGTCTGTCTTTCAGTGAATGTAAGTGGCGATTGGCTGGGAGCGGCTGTCAGTCAGTGAATGTAAGTGGCGATTGGCTGGGAGCGTCTGTCTTTCAGTGAGCGTGTGCGGCGATTGGCTGGGAGCGGCTGTCAGTCAGTGAATGTGTGCGGCCCACAGGCTGCCAGCACACACACACGCACAAACACGCACCCCACAGGCACACCCGCCCCACCCCCCACACACACACCACACCACCCCCCACATACACACACCCCCCACCACCCCCCCCTCCCTCACATACACACATCCCCCACCACACACACAGACACATCCTCCACACACACACACACATACACACTCCACACACACCACGAGCCTGGGCGCTGTCGACAGGTACTATTAAGCCTAGGCCAGGTGTAACCTCCAGTGGTTCGGAAAATTCTCTGTTTCGGCACCAGTCAGGCGTCACCATTCAATATGATCATGGCTGATCATGCAACTTCAGTACCCCATTCCTGCTTTCTCTCCATAACCCCTGATCCCTTTAGCCGTAAGGGCCACATCTAACTCCCTTTTGAATATATCTAACGAACTGACCTCAACAACTTTCTGTGGTAGAGAATTCCACAGGTTCATAATTCTCTGAGTGAAGAAGTGTCTCCTCATTTCGGTCCTAAATGGCTTACACCTTATCCTTAGACTGTGACCCCTGGTTCTGGACTTCCCCGCCTTTGGGAACATCCTTCCTGAATCTAACCTGTCCAATCCCGTCAGAATTTTATATGTTTCTATGAGAGCCCCTCTCATTCTTCTAAATTCCAGTGAATATAAGCTTAGTCGATCCAGTATTTCTTCATATGTAAGTCCTGCTGTCCCGGAAATCAGTCTGGTGAACCTTCGCTGCACTCCCGCAATAGCAAGAATGCCCTTCCTCAGATTAGGAGACCAAAACTGAACACAATACTCAAGGTGTGGTCTCACCAAGGCCCTGTACAACTGCAATAAGACCTCCCTGCTCCTATATTCAAATCCTCTGGTTATGAAGGCCAATATGCCAGTTGCTTTCTTCACCGCCTGCTGTACCTGCACGGCAACTTTCAATGACTGATGTACCATGACACCCAGGTCTCGTTGCACCTCCCCTTTTCCTAATCTGTCACCATTCAGATAATATTCTGCCTCCCTGTTTTTGCCACCAAAGTGCATAACATCACATTTATCCACATTATACTGCATCTGCCATGCTTTTGCCCACTCACCTAACTAAGTCATCCTGCAGCCTCTTAGCATCCTGCTCACAGCTCACACTGCCAGCCAACTTAGTGTCATCTGCAAACTTTGAGATATTAAATTCAATTCCTTCGTCCAAATCATTAATGTATATTGTAAATAGCTGGGGGCCCAGCACTGAACCTTGCGGTACCCCACTAGTCACTTCCTGCCAATCTAAAAAGGACCCGTTTATTCCTACTCTTTGCTTCCTGTCTGCCAACCGGTTCTCTATCCACGTCAATACATTACCCCCAATACCATGTGCCTTAATTTTTCACACTAATCTCTTGTGTGGGACCTTGTCAATAGCCTTTTGAAAGTCCAAATACACCACATCCACTGGTTCTCCCTTGTCTACTCTACTAGTTACATCCTCAAAAAATTCTAGAAGATTTGACAAGCATGATTTTACATTCATAAATCCATGCTGACTTGCACCGATCTTGTCACTGCTTTCCAAATGCGCTGCTATTACGTCTTTAATCATTGATTCCAACATTTCCCCATGACCGATGTTAGGCTAACCGGTCTATAATTCGCTGTTTTCTCTCCCCCTCCTTTTTTAAAAAGTGGGGTTACATTAGCCACTCTCCAATCCGTAGGAACTGATCCAGAGTCAATAGAATGTTGGAAAATGACCACCAATGCATCCACTATTTCTAGGGCCACTTCCTTAAGTATTCTGGAATGCAGACTACAGGCCCTGGAGATTTCAATCCCATCAATTTCCTTAACACAATTTCTTGACTAATAAGGATTTCCTTCAGTTCCTCCTTCTCGCTCGACCCTCAGTCCCCTAATATTTCTGGAAGGTTATTTGTGTCTTCCTTTGTGAAGACAGAACCAAAGTATTTGTTCAATTGGTCTGCCATTTCTTTGTTCCCCATTATAAATTCACCTGATTCTGACTGCAAGGGACCTACATTTGTCTTCATTAATCATTTTCTTTTCACATACCTATTGAAGCTTTTGCAGTCAGTTTTTATGTTCCCTGCAAGCTTACTCTCGTACTATATTTTTCCCCTCCTAATTCTAAATTTCTCCCAGTCCTCAGGTTTATTGCTTTTCTTGGCCAATTTATATGCCTCTTCCTTGGATTTAACACTATCCCTCATTTCCCTTGTTAGCCACGGTTGAGCCACCTTCCCCGTTTTATTTTTACGCTAGACAGGGATGTACAATTGTTAAAGTTTATCCATATAATCTTTAAATGTCTGCCATTGCCTATCCACCATCAACCCTTTAAGTATAATTTCCGAATCTAACCTAGCCAATTCACGTCTCATATGATCAAATTTACCTTTCTTTAAGTTCAGGACCTAGTCTCAGAATTAACTGTGTCACTCTCCATCTTAATGAAGAAATCTATCATATTATGGCCACTCTTCCCCAAGGGGTCTCACAAAACAAAATTACCAATTTATCCTCTCTCATTACACAAGACCCAGTCTAGGATGGCCTGCTCTCTAGTAGGTTCCTCGACATATTAGTCTAGAAAACCATCCCTAATATATCACAGGAAATCCTCCTCCACCATATTGCTAGCAGTTTGGTTAGCCCAATCTATATATAGATTAAAGTCACCCATGATAACTGCTGTACCTTTATTGCACGCATCCCTAATTTCCTGTTTGATGCCATACCCAACCTCACTACCACTGTTTGGAGGTCTGTACACAACTCCCACTAGCGTTTTCTGCCCTTTGGTGTTCCGCAGCTCTACCCATACAGACTCCACATCATCCAAGCTAATGTCCTTCCTTACTATTGCGTTAATCTCCTCTTTAAGCAGCAACGCTACCCCACCTCCTTTTCCTTTCCGTCTATCTTTTCTGAATATTGAATACCCCTGGATGTTGAGTTCCCAGCCGTGGTCACCCGCCGTGCATCAATGGTGTAACTCTTTTAAAGCTTTCTACAGACGTCCGACAGCAGCTGAACATTGTCCCACAGCACGGTCATCAGCTCAAAGTGGTTTCATTGCCTCCTTCCACAGATCATTGATGCCATCTCTAACCCACATCTTCAGTCCAGATTGGCACTTTCACACCCCATTAGTTGCCAGCTGCGCCCATTGGGAATCAGCCCAGGCCAGCAGCAGAAGAACATTTGGGACCCCGATGAAGATCTCCAAGCTTTCCTCACCCACACCATCGGACCAGATTGGCACCTTCACACTCCATTAGGTGCCAACTGGGCACCACGACAGGGCAGCAGGCACAAGGTCTACAACTGGCTCCCTGGGGGAAGTTCCAATCCCTGCTCCAGAGGTACATGAGGGAAGACACACACTCCTGGGTCTTTTGTTCAATAATCTGGACACCAGCATCAGCTTCCATGGAGCAGGCACTGATTCCCCACTCCCTCACACCCAGCACCACGTTCATTTCAACAGTGCAGAGAAAATGAAAATACTTCGAGGGCAAGAAAGGAGAACATGTCGCCAAACTCTCTCTCTCAATCCCTCTCCGTCCTGCAAGCGACACTCTGCCTCTCCGTCCTGCCCACCACACTCTCCCTCTCCGTCCTGCCCACCACACTCTCCCTCTCCGTCCTGCCCACCACACGCTCCCTCTCCGTCCTGCCCACCACACTCTCCCTCTCCGTCCTGCCCACCACACTCTCCCTCTCCGTCCTGCCCACCACACTCTCCCTCTCCGTCCTGCCCACCACACTCTCCCTCTCCGTCCTGCCCACCACACTCTCCTTCTCCGTTCTGCCCACCACACTCTCCCTCTCCGTCGTCCCTACCACACTCTCCCTCTCCGTCCTGCCCACCACACTCCCTCTCCGTCCTGCCCACCACACTCTCCCTCTCCGTCCTGCCCACCACACTCTCCCTCTCCGTCCTCCCGACCACGCTCTCCCTCTCCGTCCTGCCCACCACACGCTCCCTCTCTGTCGTCCCTACCACACTCTCCCTCTCCGTCCTGCCCACCACACTCTCCCTCTCCGTCCTGTCCACCACACTCTCCCTCTCCATCCTGCCCACCACACTCTCCCTCTCCGTCCTGCCCACCACACTCTCCCTCTCCGTCCTGCCCACCACACTCTCCCTCTCCGTCCTGCCCACCACACTCTCCCTCTCCGTCCTGCCCACCGCACTCTCCCTCTCCGTCCTGCCCACCATTAGATGGACAGTAAAATGATGTGCAGGAGCTATTGATGAACATTTTTGCAGGAAGCAGTTGAAATACTTCCTGGGAAGCCTGTAATCAGTAAGTTATATTGGTGCACTCTTCCCTTCTCCATCTCCTCACTTCCACTGGCCTGAAGTACTCGGCGGGGGGGTCTGTTAGAATGGTGTAAATTTCCACCGTTTGTGGGAATTGTGTAAACCCAGGAAATATCAGAGCACTTGAACAGTACAGCTGTGCAAATGAGTCCTGAGGGGCTTTGGCGTGTGTTACGTTTGCAATGTTAAAAAGCTCAAGGTACTGAGCGAGTCAGGGACAGAGCGAGCACCTTTAAAACAGAATTCGGGTGAGAGTGGCAATTGGCTGCAGAGGGAACATAGGAACAGGATGGGCCAATCATGGCTCTCCCAGACAGTGAGAGGAATATCGGAACATGATGGGCCAATCACGACTCTCACAGTGAGAGCAACATAGGAACAGTTGGAGGCCATTCGGCCCCTCGAACTGAATCTGCTCCCCCATTCAATGAGATCACAGAGGGAAGGAGTTAATAAATATATTAACCAAGGATAAAAAGCTAATTGTTGTTTTATTTACACCCTTTAACATTTAATTATTTTGGTCAATTAGGGGACTACTAAACTTCAAATAGAAAAATTAACAAATAAGAGGCAAGGGAAAAAACGGAACAGCTTAAAGTAAGCAGCAAAAATTAAAGAATTATAAACTGCAGTCAAAGTACCGAAACAAATCAAATTAAATCCTTCTCATCAATAATATTTTGTATTTAAGGTGAATCGGTAAGCTCTGGAAATAAAAAAATACCAACATTTGAAGAAAGAAAAAACAGGTAATGTCAGCATAGAGATTGTGTTGGGACTGCAGAATGTGAGATGTGGTGACCACTCAAATTGTCCCAGATGACCACACTTGCGGGAATGTCTATCTCTTGATACACTTGGGCTCAGAGTCATTGAGCTAGAGTGTGAGATAGAGACACTCTGACACATAAGGAAGGGGAAGGAATCTCCAGGTAGTTTAGAAAGAAGAAATGAGAAAGAAAGTGTCATGTATCGTACATTATTATATATAACTGTATCCTACATGCTATACATGACTGTAATAAGATATGAGCTGTAACCACCAGCATACCCTACCACCAGGGGTGCACTTGCAAGAGACAGGCATACAAGGACAGGTCTCAGGCAAGTGCAGCATTCCAGTGCTGTGAAATAAAGGTGCAGGTCCAGAGTGACCTTGACTTCACTACATGTCTCGTGTGAATCTGTACTGAGGGGACAGGACTTTACAGTGGCGACAAGTTACGGGATCACAGAATCCACAGAATGGCGAACAACGGATCAGATGAAAAATACAATGCGGGAGACAATTGGGAGGACTTGAAAGAAAGGCTGCAGCAAAGCTTTGTAAACAAAGACTGGTTAGGCAATGATAAGGCAGACAAGAGAACAGCCCATCTCTTGACCAGCTGTGGCTCGAAAACATACGCTTTAATGAAGGATCTGTTGGCACCCGAGAAACCAGCAAGCAAGTTGTTTGACTTGAGCACACTGGTAAGAGACCACCTGAAGCCAGCGAGCAGCCTACACATGGCCAGACACAGGTTCTACAACTACAGACGCCGTGTGGGCCAGAGCATACCCGACTTCGTGGCGGAACTTCGGAGGTTGGCTAGTTTATGTGAGTTCTCCGAAGAACTGAGGAGCGAAATGCTGAGAGACTTTTTCATTGAAGGAATAGGCCACGCATGTATATTCCGAAAGCTCATAGAGACCAAGAACCTGACCTTAGAGGCAGCAGCACTGGTTGCACAGACATTCTTGGTAGGGGAAGAAGAAACGAGGTTGATTTACAATGCAGGTACGACAACTAACGAAATATCGGAACAAGAAGTTCACAGCACTAAACAAGCTGATACCCCCACACACAGACAAAACCGGGAGAACAGGCTCTCGACAGCAGGCAGAAGCCATCAATGGCCACAGGAATGGCCGTTCACACCTCATCAACCCACAATGCGAGCAATCAACTACAAACTGAGAGAAGCTCAAGAGAGATCAGCCAGACGCAGCTCATTCTTTGGAAACACTTTGAACAATGGAAGCGGTCTGTGCTGGAGGTGTGCGGGCGGGCACTCATCAAGGGGATGTCGATTTCAGCAGGCTGTTTGCAGAAATTGTGAATATACAGGGCATTTGGCCCGCATGTGCAAAAAAACGGCAGCTCGACTGGTATACGAATCGGATGGGTCGGAAAGCGGACCGGAAGATGGTGGGGACAGTACCCGGACACCGATGTACAGCGGGTCAACACGATCAATGGCCGCTGCTCCTACAACAAGACGCCTCCTATAATGATGAGGGTCCTACTCAACGGGATATCTGTCAACATGGAGCTGGATACAGGAGCGAGTCAATCTCTCATGGGCGCTCAACAATTTGACCAACTGTGGCCGCATAAAAGAGATAGACCAAAACTCACAAGGGTCGACACCACACTAAGGACCTATACCAAAGAAATCGTACCAGTCCTCGGCAGTGCCATGCTCTCTGTCACACAAAAGGGACAGTGAACCGATTTCCCCTGTGGACTGTCACCGGAGACCCCCCAGCACTGCTAGGGAGAAGCTGGCTGGCAAAACTAAACTGGAAATGGGATGATGTCCATGCCATGTCATTAGAGGAACGGACCTCCTGCTCAACAATTATAAAGCGATTTGAACATCTCTTTCAGCCAGTTGTGGGCACTTTCAAAGGGGCCAAAGTCAAAATCTACATCACACAGGATGCTAGACCGGTCCATCACAAGGCCAGAGCTGTACCCTATGTGATGAGGGAAAAGATTGAACACGAACTAGACAGGCTTCTGCGGGAAGGCATTATATCACCTGTGGAATTTAGCGACTGGGCAAGTCCCATCGTCCCAGTCATGAAGCCTGATGGATCCGTACGAATCTGTGGGGACTACAAATCTACCATAAACAGAGTCTCCCTACAGGACCAGTACCCGCTGCCCAGAGCGGAGGACTTATTTGCCACATTGGCTGGAGGCAAACTTTTCTCAAAATTAGACCTCACATCTGCATATATGACGCAAGAATTGACCGAGGAATCCAAGCTACTCACCACCACCAACACACATTGAGACCTTTTCATGTGCAATCGATGCCCATTTGGCATCAGGTCGGCAGCTGCCATATTCCAGCACAACATGGAGAGTCTGCTCAAGTGCATCCCGGGGACGGTTGTATTTCAAGACGACATACTTATTAAGGGCAGGGACACCGACTCCCATCTCCGTAATTTGGAGGAAGTACTAAAGCGGTTGGATCGGGTAGGCCTACGAGTCAAGAAATCCAAGTGCCTGTTTCTCGCACCCGAGGTTGAATTTTTGGGCAGAAGGATTGCCGCTGATGGAATCCGCCCAACAGAGTCCAAAACAGAAGCAATTCGCCTGGCACCCAGGCCCGGAATGTCTCAGAACTGCGCGCCTTTCTCGGGCTACTCAATTACTTTGGGAACTTTATGCAGAACTTAAGCACGCTGCTGGAGCCTCTCCATGTGCTACTCAGGAAGGGGTGCAATTGGTTTTGGGGGGATGCGCAGGAACGCGCCTTCAATAAGGCACGCAACCTTCTGTGTTCCAACAGTGTTTTGACTTTCTTTGACCCAGGTAAAAAGCTAGTTCTCACATGCGATGCGTCAGCGTATGGGGTCGGGTGCGTTTTGCAACAGGTCAATAGTGCGGGCAAATTACAACCCATAGCTTATGCCTCCAGGTCACTTTCGCGGGCGGAGCGCGGGTACGGAATGGTAGAGAAGGAGGCGCTCGCGTGTGTGTACAGTGTCAAAAAGATGCACGAATACCTTTTCGGGGCCAAGTTCACGTTAGAAACCGACCACAATCCCCTCACGTCCCTCCTATCCGAGAGCAAGGCAATAAACAGCAACGCCTCGGCGCGAATTCAACGGTGGGCACTCATGCTGGCATCCTACGACTATACCATAAGGCACAGACAACTGTGCCGACGCGCTTAGCAGGCTACCCCTGGCGACCATGGAAGGGTCTGACGAACAGGACTGTGAGATAGTCATGGCAATCAATGCCTTTGAGTCCACAGGTTCGCCCATGACGGCTCGCCAAATCAGAGCCTGGACGGCCAGCGACCCCACGTTATCCTTAGTAAAAAGATGTGTCCTAACCGGTGACTGGGCAGAGGTTCGCGATGCCTGCCCCGAGGAATTAAAACCCTTTCACAGACGCATGCATGAGTTATCACTACAAGCAGACTGCCTGATGTGGAACAGCCGAGTAGTCATGCCTCTGCGAGGCAGAGAGGCATTTGTCCAGGAGCTCCACCGCGAGCACCCGGGGATCGTTCTCTTGAAGGCCATTGCCAGATCCCACGTCTGGTGGCCTGGTATTGACGCGGACTTGGAGCTCTGCGTCCGAAGGTGCACCATTCGTGCCCAACTCAGCAATGCCCCCAGGGAGGCTCCATTGAGCCACTGGCCCTGGCCAACCAAACCGTGGTCGCGGGTGCACGTAGACTATGTGGGCCCATTCATGGGCAAAATGTACCTCGTATTTGTAGATGCATTTTCAAAGTGGATCGAATGCACCATTTTAAACTCGAGCACAACCTCCACCACTATGGAGAGCCTCGCAACCATGTTTGCAACGCACGGAATCCCTGACACATTAGTCAGTGATAATGGTCCGTGCTTCACCAGCGCAGAATTCCAAGACTTTATAATTGACCACGGCATAAATCACGTCAAGACGGCACCGTTCAAGCCGGCCTCCAACGGCCAGGCGGAGAGAGCAGTGCAAATCATTAAAAAAGGCATGCTTAAAATTCAAGGTCCCACACTGCAGGGTCGCCTGTCGCAACTGCTGCTGGCACACAGATCTCGTCCGCACTCACTGACTGGGATTCTCCCCCGCACAACTGTTGATGAAAAGGACTTTAAAAACAAGGCTCTCATTAATCCTCCCAGACAAGCACGAAATCATTGAGGCAAAGCGCCATAAGCTGACTGAGTACCAAGACAGAAATTCGAGGGGGAGATGGAATGAGATAGGGGACAACGTGTTTGTCCTAAACTATGGCAGGAGTCTCAAATGGCTTGCAGGGACAGTAATGGGCAAGGAAGGAAACATGCTACTGGTAGTACAAATGGACAATGGCAAAACCTGCCAGAGGCATGTAGACCAAGTCAAAAGCAGATTTACCAACAACACTGCGGAACCAGAGGCAGACTACAATGTGGAAATCGTACTACACCTGGTGGACAGACAGAGGGAACAACCTGAGGAAAGGGCAATCCCAACAAACAGCCCAGGCGAGTCAACAACAATCACACCAATCGAAACAGACAGCCCAGGCGAGTCAACAACAATCACACCAATCGAATCAGACAGCCCAGGCGAGATACCAGCAACCACACCCAAAGAAAAACAGACACCAAGGCAAACAATTGAACCACAACTCAGAAGCTCCACGCGAGATCGTAGACCACCTGAGAGACTGAACCTATAAAGACAATAAGACCTTGGAGGAGGTTGATGTCATGTATCTTACATTATTATATATTACTGTATCCTAACATGCTATAGATGACTGTAATAAGATATGACCTGTAACCACCAGCATACCTTACCACCGGGGGTGCACTTGCAAGACACAGGTACATAAGGACAGGTCTCAGGCAAGTGCAGCATTCCAGAGCTGTGAAATAAAGGTGCAGGTCCAGAGTGACCTTGACTTCACTACATGCCTCATGTGAATCTGTACTGAGGGGGCAGGACTTTACAATGAGATTATTTTACTGCAAGATAAAGCAACCTGCATTAATAAAATGCTCCTTTACTGCCTCACTGAGTATTAATATCTTGGGTGCAAAGTATGTCCCACTCCTCCTCAGCTTTAAATGGCTGCAGATTTAAAGGGTCAGTTTGCAGAAGGCCCAATGATGACATCTTGTACCCTGCCCCCACTTCAGATACTGAACACCACATTCACTGGGTCTGGGCTTCAGAATTGTGATGGCACCAGTTATTAAACTAATTCATGACACAGGATATACAGCACAGAAACAGGCCATTCGGCCCAACCAGTCCATGCCGGCGTTTATGCTCCACTCGAGCCTCCTCCCGTCTTTCCCTCTCTATCAGCATAACCCTCTATTCCCTTCCCCTCATGTTTATCGAGCCTCTCCTTAAATGTATCGAAACTATTTGCTCCAACCACTCCCTGTGGTGGTGAGTTCCACATTCTCCCCACTCTCTGGGTAAAGAGTTTCTCGGGAATTCCGAGGGATTTCTTGGTGACTATTTTATACTGATGGCCTCTAGTTTTGCTCCTCCCCACAAGTGGAAACCCTCTCTGTGTATTTACTCGATTGAAACTTTTCATCATTTTAAAGACCTCTATTAGGTCACCCCTCAGCCTTCTCTCTCCAAGGGAAAAGAGACCCAGCCTGTTTACCTTCCCTGCTGGGTATAACTTGCAGACACAGACATTCAACCCTCAGAGACCTGTGGCTGGCCCTACCAGCGAAACAGGGGTTGTATTGGAGTTACTTACATTGTGTAGTTCCTTCACTGCCTGCAATCTCTATTTCTCTTCAGGTTCTGGATGTGTTTGAAACACAAACTCCTGAAATTAGGGTGTTTCTGTGAGGGTTCGGCAGCTGCAAGAGGTTCCTGTGAAACTGAAACTGAATGTCAAGGGGCGGGCCTTTATGGGAACGGGGGAGGGGTGTGTAACAAGGGCAGGCTGTGAACTTTATTCCAACTGAAGGTGAAGTTCGAGTTAATACAGAAACAGCAACAGAACAACTCACTGTAAACACTTCACACAACCTTCACAATCCCTCAGCGTGTTCCCAGAGAAGTGCCCAGACCCTGATTATTGTCAGATGTTGGGCTATCTCCAGCAGACCCGGTTTTAAATGGGAATGTTGCAGTGGCTGTAGTACCAATAACCTGCACCAGGTGGTGCTATCCAGCTATCAGAAATTACTTGCCAGCAAGCACCGTTACTAAAGTTTCATCAGGACATGAGGGACAGGAAGAGGCCATTCGGCCCCTCTGGCCTGCTCCACCATTCAGTTCGATCTTGGAGAGGAAGGCCATTTAAATGTGGTGGGTCGGGGAAATTCTGCTGACCATAATTTTGGGGTAGGTTTTGGTGGAGTGTCTCTCTGCCTCATTTTCCTTTCCATAACATCTCGTGCTGCACAGGTTATGCCAGGAAAAGTCCAGGCCAAAGCACAGGTCAAAACAAGAGCTTGACAAGTATTTGTTCAATAGTTTCAGTTTTTAAGAAGAGAGAAAAGCAACAACAGCTTGTATTTATGTAGCGCCTTTAACATAGTAAAAGGGCCCAAGGTGCTTCACAAGAGCGGCACCCAAGACAGTTTGATGCTGAGCCACATAAGGAGCTATTGGGGCAGATGAACAAACATTCGGTCAAAGAGGGAGGTTTTAAGCAGCGTCTTAAAGGAGGAAAGAGAGATAGAGAGGTGGAGAGGGTTAGGGAGGGAATTCCAGAGCTTGGGGCCTAGGCAACAGAAGGCACGGCCACCGATGATGGAGCGATTATAATCAGGGATGCTCAAGAAGGCAGAATTAGAGGAGTGCAGTTATCTTGGAGGGTTGGGCTGGAGGAGATTACAGAGATACGGAGGGGTGAGGCCATGGAGGGATTTGAAAACATGGATGAGACTTTTAAAAACAAGGCATTGTTTGACTTGGAGCCAATGTGGGTCAGGGAGCACAGGGGAACGGGACTTGGTGCAAGTTAGGACACAGGCAGCAGAGTTTTGGATGACCTCAAGTATACGTAGGGTATAACATGGGTGGCCAACCAAGAGTGCATTTGAATAGACCAGTCTAGAGGTCGCAAAGGCATGGATGAGGATTTCAGCAGCAGATGAGAGGGGTGATGCAGACTTTGTAATGAGGGAGGAGGAGTGTGAAATATTAGATGAGATAACTATAGTGAGGGAGGAAGTATTAAGGGGCCTAGCAGCTTAGAAAGTGGATAAATCCCCAGGCCCGGATGAAATGTATCCCAGGCTGTTGAGAGAGCAAAAGAGGAAATAGCAAAGGCTCTGACCATCATTCTCCAGTCCTCTCTGGCTACAGGTGTGGTGCCAGAGGACTGGAGGAATACGAATGTACCCTTGTTTAAAAAGGGAGAAAGGGATAGACTGAGTAATTGCAGGCCAGTCAGCCGAACCTTGGTGGTTGGAAAATTATTGAGGGATCGGGTACATCTTCATTTGGAAAGACATAGATTAATCAAAGACAATCAGCATGGATTTGTCAAGGGAAGGTCGTGCCTGACTAACTTGATTGAATTTTTCGAGGAGGTAACCAGGACGGTCGATGAGGGCAGTGCATGTGATGTAGTGTATATGGATTTTAGCAAAGCTTTTGATATGGTCCCACATGGCAGACTGGTCACGAAAGGTTACTGCACAAGATAAAAGTTCACTCGGTTGGGAGTAATATATGTTAGCATGGATAGAGGATTGGCTAACTAACAGAAGACAGAGAGTCAGGCTAAATGGTTCATTCTCTGGTTGGTAACCAGTAACTAGTGGAGTGCCACAGGGATCAGTGCTGGGACCCCAACTATTTACAATCTATATTAACGACTTGGAAGAAGGGACTGAGTGTAACATAGCCAAGTTTGCTGATGATACAAAGATGGGGGAAAAAGCAATGTGTGAGGAGGACACAAAAAATCTGCAAAAGGACATAGACAGGCTAAGTGAGTGGGCAAACATTTGGCAGATGGAGTATCATGTTGGAAAGTATGAGGTCATGCACTTTGGCAGAAAAAATCAAAGAGTAATTTATTATTTAAATGGAGAAAGATTGCAAAGTGGTGCAGTACAGCGGGACCTGGGGGTACTTGTGCCTATAAAAGTCCGGGAGCAGGGAGGCAAAAAAGAAGTAGAAAGCAATCGAAAGGTGATGTCACAGCCAAGGGGGTAAGTGATTGGCTGGTGATTGGTAAGTAGTTTTTATTTTCTTTCTTTATCAGTAAGTAACATTTAGAATTGTTGCTGCCAAATTAAGTGTATCTAAGGGTTAAATCATGGCAGGATAGCTCGGGTACGTGTTATGCTCCTCCTGTACAATGTGGGAAGTCAGGGACGTTTCCGGTGTCCCTGACGACTACGTGTGCGGGAAGTGTATCCGCCTGCATCTCCTGACGGACCGCATTGCGGCACTGGAGCTGTGGGTGGATTCACTCTGGAGCATCCACGATGCTGAGAATGACGTGAATAGCACATTCAGTGAGTTGGTCTTACCGCAGGTAAAGGGTACACAGCCAGATAGGGAATGGATGACCAACAGGAAGAGCAGTGGAAGGAAGGTAGTGCAGGGGTCCCCTGCGGTCATCCCCCTACAAAACAGATACACCGCTTTGGGTACTGCTGAGGGGGATGATTTATCAGAGGAGGGCAGCAGCAGCCAAGTTCATGGCACCGTGGGTGGCTCTGCTGCACAGGAGGGCAGGAAAAAGAGTGGGAGAGCTATAGTGATAGGGGATTCGATTGTAAGGGGAATATATCGGTGTTTCTGTGGCCGCAACCGAGGCTCCAGGATGGTATGTTGCCTCCCTGGTGCAAGGATTAAGGAGGTCCTGGAGCGGGCGCAGGACATTCTGAAAAGGGCGGATCACCAGCCAGTTGTCGTGGTGCATATAGATACCAACGATATAGGTAAAAAATGGGATGAGACCCTACAAGACGAATTTAGGGAGCTATGAGCTAAATTAAAAAGTAGGACCTCAAAAGTAGTAATCTCAGAATTGCTACCAGTGCCACGTGCTAGTCAGAGTAGGAATCGCAGGATAGCTCAGATGAATACGTGGCTTGAGGAGTGGTGCAGAAGGGAGGGATTCAAATTCCTGGTGCATTGGAACCGGTTCTGGGTGAGGTGGGACCAGTACAAACCGGACGGTCAGCACCTGGGCAGGACCGGAACCAATGTCCTAGGGGGAGTGTTTGCTAGTGCTGTTGGGGAGGAGTTAAACTAACATGGCAGGGGGATGGGAACCTATGCAGGGAGACAGAGGGAAATAAAATGGAGGCAGAAGCAAAAGATAGAAAGGAGAATAGTAAAAGTGGAGGGCAGAGAAATCCAAGGCAAGAAACAAAAAGGGCCACATTACAGCAAAATTCTAAAGGGACAAAGTGTGTTAAAAAGACAAGCCTGAAGGCTCTGTGCCTCAATGTGAGGAGTATTCGGAATAAGGTGGACGAATTAACTGCGCAGATAGCAGTTAACGGATATGATGTAATTGGCATCACGGAGACATGGCTCCAGGGTGACCAAGGCTGGGAACTCAACATCCAGGGGTATTCAACATTTAGGAAGGATAGACAGAGCGGTAAAGGAGGCAGGGTGGCGTTGCTGGTTAAAGAGGAAATTAATGCAATAGTAAGGAAGGACATTCGCCTGGATGATGTGGAATCTGTATGAGTGGAGCTGCGGAATACCAAAGGGCAGAAAACGTTAGTGGGAGTTGTGCACAGACCACCAAACAGTAGTAGTGAGGTTGGGGATGGCATCAAACAAGAAATAAGGGATGTGTGCAATAAAGGTACAGCAGTTATCATGGGCGACTTTAATCTACATATTGATAGGGCTAACCAAACTGGTCGCAAAGCGGTGGAGGAGGATTTCCTGGAGACTATTAGGGATGGTTTTCTGGACCAATATATCGAGGAACCAAATAGAGAGTTGGCCATCCTAGACTGGGTGATGTGTAATGAGAAGGGACTAATTAGCAATCTTGTTGTGCGAGGCCCCTGGAGAAGAGTGGAATTCTTTATTAAGATGGAGAGTGACACAGTTAATTCGGAAACTATGGTCCTGAACTTAAGGTAACTTCGACAGTATGAGGCATGAATTGGCTAGAATAGACTGGCAAAGGATACTTAAAGGGTTGACGGTGAATAGGCAATGGCAAACATTTAAAGATCACATGGATGAACTTCAGCAATTGGACATCCCTGTCTGGAGTAAAAATAAAACGGGGAAGGTGGCTCAACCGTGGCTAAAAACGGAAATTAAGGATAGTGTTAAAACCAAGGAAGAGGCATATAAATTGGCTCGAAAAAGCATCAAACCTGAGGACTGGGAGAAATTTACAATTCAACAGAGGTAAACTAAGGGTTTAATTAAGAGGGGGAAAATAGAGTACGAGAGGAAGCTTGCCGGGAACATAAAAACTGACTGCAAAAGCTTCTATAAATATGTGAAGAGAAAAAGATTAGTGAAGACAAATGCAGGCCCCTTGCAGTCGGATTCAGGTGAATTTATAATGGGGAACAAAGAAATGGCAGACCAATTGAACAAATACTTCGGTTCTGTCTTCACGAAGGAAGACACAAATAACCTTCCGAATGTACGAGGGGACAGTGGGTCTAGTGAGGAGGAACTGAAGGATATCCGTATAAAGCGGGAAATTGTGTTCGGGAAATTGATGGGATTGAAGCCCGATAAATCCCGGCGCCGGATAGTCTGCATCCCAGAGTACTTAAGGAAATGGCCCTGGAAATAGTGGATGCATTGGTGATCATTTTCCAACAATCTATTGACTCTGGATCAGTTCCTATGGACTGGAGGGTAGCTAATGTAACACCACTTTTTAAAAAAGGAGAGAGAGAGAAAATGGGTCATTTTAGAGCGGTTAGCCTGACATCAGTAGTGGCGAAAATGTTGGAATCAATCATTAAGGATAAAATAGCAGCACATTTGGAAAGCAGTGATAGGATCGGTGCAAGTCAGCATGGATTTATGAAAGGGAAATCATGTTTGACGAATCTTCTGGAATTTTTTGAGGATGTAACTAGCAGAGTGGACAAGGGAGAACCAGTGGATGTGGTGTAATTGGACTTTCAAAAGGCTTTTGACAAGGTCCCGCACAAGAGATTGGTGTGCAAAATCAAAGCACATGGTATTGGGGGTAATGTACTGACGTGGATAGAGAACTCGTTGGCAGACAGGAAGCAGAGAGTCAGGATAAATTGGATAAATATCACTCTCGACTCACATGCCCTTCCCCAATCCAAACCTACTTCCTTCTGCATCCGCCCCTGGAAAAAACGCTCCAAACTCTCTTAAAACTGCACTTATCAACTCAAAACAGTCCAATCTCTGGCCCTCTTTTAACAATGCTATTTCTGTAGCCACCAATCTGCTCAATCACACCCTCAACACCACCTTTGATGCCCTAGTCCCTATTAAAAAGATTACTCTCTTCCATGCTAGCCGTTCCCACTGGTACAGCCCTGATCTTCGCTCCCTCAAGTCAAAAGGGCGCAGACTTGAATGGATGTGGTGGTTAACTGGTTTAGCTATTCACCGCTAGATCTGGCTCAAACACATAGAAACATAGAAAATAGGTGCAGGAGCAGGCCATTCGGCCCTTCGAGCCTGCACCAACATTCAATATGATCATGGCTGATCATGCAACTTCAGTACCCCACTCCTGCCTTCTCTCCATACCCCCTGATCCCTTCAGGGCCACATCTAAGTCCCTTTTGAATATATCCAATGAACTGGACTCAACAATTTTCTGTGGTCGAGAATTCCATAGGTACAGAATTCTCTGGGTGAAAAGGTTTCTCCTCTTCTCGGTCCTATATGGCTTACCCCTTATCTTTCGACTGTGACCCCTGGTTCTGGACTTCCCCAACATCGGGAAAATTCTTCCTACATCTAACCTGTCCAATTCCATCAGAATTTTATATGCTTCGAAGAGATCCTCTCTCATTCTTCTAAATTCCAGTGAATATAAACCTTGTCGATCCAGTCTTTCTTCATATGTCAGTCCTGACATCCTGGGCATCAGTCTGGTGAACCTCTGGAATTTTTGAGGATGTAATTGAAGAGTGGACACGGGAAAACCAGTGGATGTGGTATATTTGGACTTTCAAAAGGCTTTTGACAAGGTCCCACACAAGAGATTGGTGTGCAAAATCAGAGCACATGGCATTGGGGGTAATGTACTGACGTGGATAGAGAACTCATTGGCAGACAGGAAGCAGAGAGTCGGGATAAAAGGGTCCTTTTCAGAATGGGAGGCAGTGACAAGTGGGGTGTAGCAGGGCTCAGTGCTGGGACCCCAGTTCTTTACAATATACATTAATGAGTTAAATGCAGGAATTGAGTGTAATATCTCCAAGTTTGCAGATGACACTAAACTGGGTGGCGGTGTGAGCTGTGAGGAGGACACTAAGAAGCTGCAGGGTGACTTGGACAGGTTAGGTGAGTGGGCAAATGAATGGCAGATGCAATATAATGTGGATAAATATGAGGTTATCCACTTTGGGGGCAAAAACACCAGAAGATTTGTCAAGCATGATTACTGACATAAAAACTGACTGCAAAAGTTTCTGAAGATATGTGAAGAGAAAAAGATTAGTGACGACTAATGTAGGTCCCTTGCAGTCAGAATCAGATGAATTCATAATAGGGATCAAGGAAATGGCAGATCAATTGAACAAATACTTTGTTTCTGTCTTCACTAAGGAAGACACAAATAACCTCCCGGAAATATTAGGGGACCGAGGGTCTAGTGAGAAGGAGTAACTGAGGGAAATCCTTATTAGTCAGGAAATGGTGTTTGGGAAATTGATGGGATTGAAGGCCGGTAAATCCCCAGGGCCCTTACAGTCTGCATCCCAGAGTACTTAAGGAAGTGGCCCTAGAAATAGTAGATGCATTGGTAGTCATTTTCCAACATTCCATGGACTCTGGATCAGTTCCTATGGATTGGAGGGTAGCTAATGTAACCTCACTTTTTAAAAAAGGAGCGAGAAACCAGGGAATTATAGACCGGTTAGCCTGACATCGGTTCTCTCTCCTCAGGTACTGTTCCCCTCTCCTTCAAACCTGCTGTCATCACCCCTTTCCTCAAAAAACAACATTTGACCCCACTTTGCATGCTAGCTATCGCCCCATCGCCAAACTCCTTTCCTGTCCAAAGTACTTGAACGTGTTGTTGCCTCCCAAATCTGTGACCATCTTTCCATGACTTCAATGTTTGAATCCCTTCAATCTGGTTTCCGCCCCTGCCACAGTACCGAAACGGCTCTCATCAAAGTCACAAATGACATCCTTTGTGACTGTGACAAAGGTAAACTATCCCTCCTTGTCGTTCTGGACCTGTCTGCAGCCTTTGACAAAGTTGACCACTCCATCCTCCTCCAATGCCTCTCCACCATCATCCAACTGGGTGGGACTGCACTCGACTGGTTCCAGTCTTATCTATCTAATCGTAGCCAGAAAATCTCCTGCAATGGCTTCCCTTCCTACCCTCGCATCATTACCTCTGGTGTTCCCCAAGGATCTGTCCTTGGTCCCCTCCTATTTCTCATCTCCATGTTGCTCCTTGGCTATATTATCCAAAAGTCAGTTTCCAAATGTACGCTGATGAAACCCAGCTCTGCCACTTCTCTCGACCCCTACCTGGTATCTAAATTGTCAGATTGCTTGTCCGACATCCAGTACTTGATGAGCAGAAATTTTCTCCAATTAAATATTGGGAAGACCAAAGCCATTATCTTTGGTCCTCGCCACAAACTGCATTCCCCAACCACGGACTCCATCCCTCTCCCTCGCATCAAGCTGAGGGTGAGCAAAACTGTTTGCAACCTAGGTGTCATATTTGAACCTGAAATGAGTTTCCAGCCACATATCTGCAGCATAACTAAAACTGCCTGTTTTCACCTCCGTAACATTGCCCGCCTCAGCCCCTACCTCAGCTCTTCTGCTGCTGAAAACCCTTATTCATGATTGTTAGCTCTAGACTTAACTATTCCAACTCACTCCTGGCTGGCCTCCCATATTCTACACTATGTAAACTTGAGGTCATCCAAAACTCAGCAGCCCATGTCCTAACTCGCACCAAGTCATGATTACCCATCACTCCTGTGTTTTCTGACCTACATTGGCTCCCGATTAAATGCCTCGATTTCAAATTTCTCATCCTTGTTTACAAATCACTCCATGGCTTTGCCCCTCCCTATCCTGTAATCTTTTTCAGCCTCACAACCCCCCGAGATGTCTGTGCTCCTCAAATTCTGCCCTCCTGAACATCCCTCATTATATCTGCTCAACCCTCCAGCCTGCTCCAACATTCAATAAGATCATGACTGATCATTGACCTCAACTCCACTTTGCCGCCCGATCTCCATAACCCCCTGATTGCCCTAGACTCCAAAAATCTATCTATCTCGGCCTTGAAAATATTCAGAGATTCAGCATCCACAGCTCTCTGGGGCAGATAATTCCAAAGATTCACAACCTTCAGTGAATCAATTCCTCCTTACCTCTGTCCTAAATGGCCTACCCCTTATCCTGAGACTGTGCCCCCTGGTTCTAGACACTCCAGCCTGGGGAAACAATCTCTCAGCACCTAACCTGACAATCCCTTTCAGAATCTTGTAGTTTCAATGAGATCACCTCTCATTCTTCTAAACTCCAGAGACTATAGACCCATTCTAACAATCTCTCCTCATAAGACAGCCCTCTCATCCCAGGAATCAATCTGCTGACCCCCCATTGTACCGCCTCCAAGGCAACTATATCCTTCGTTAGATAAGGAGACCGAAACGGTGCACATTCCTGAGGTGTAACATTTGAGCATTGATGTTATTTTCAGAGATCAAATAGCCCAGTCTACATTCTCCAAGTTCTTCACTGCTGAGGAGAGCAGGAACCTGTGATCTATGTATCGCGCTGGTGATTTGGAAGTAGTGATTCTTCAGATAAAGAGCAGGTCAGGCAATTTAGACAACATGCAGCTGAACATCGCAGTGATGGGTGATGTGGGCTCGGGGAAATCCACCTTCATCAATGCTATGAGAGGTCTTCGGAGCAAAGATCAGGGAGCTGCTCAACTGGGAATGAAGAAACCGGGATGGAACCAACCAGATATCCCTATCGAGCTCTGTCTAATGTTCATCTCTGGGATCTTCCAGTGAATCCTTCAGTGACTTGTAGGTAAAAGCAAAGGACGACACTGCCCCAAAGATAGAGAGGGTCACCGGACTGAAGGTGTGATTGACCCCAGCTATCATGCAAGTGACGATGGTGATACCCAACAGCACCCTGGGAATTACTGGTGGTATCTTGCTTGGCACTCAACGATTCATTTCAGTTTTCAGAACTGAAGTGGGCTTCCCGACTTTGCTGGCCAGGCTTTGCAGAAACTTGTCATTGAGTTCCACCTGTTTCTGGAGGTAGATCAGCCCAGCAACTGTCAACCCGAAGAACAAATTCCTTTGGTTTTGAAATCAATAATTACCTAAAGAAGGTGAAGTTTGAAAGCTATGACTTTTTCATCGTTGTGTCCCAGTCACGATTCAGAGAGAACGCGCAGAGCTTGCCAAAAGGATTCAAGAACAGGGCAAGGAGTTGTACTATGTGCGGTCCAAGATAGACAATGATGCCCATGCACTGAGGATGCAAGGTGTTGACTTTAGTGAAGGGCGGAGGTCAATTCTCAGGGACTGTGTCAGCAACTTCCAAAGTGTTGGAGTTACACCACCAGCCATTTTTCTGATCTCTAGTTTTGACCTGGACAAATATGACTTTCCTGACTTAAAGACCAGCCTCGTCAGTAATCTCCACAGTATACAATCAAACACTTTCTCGCTCTCACTCCCAAAGATTATGCTGGAAATTATAGAAGCCAAAATAAGGATGTTGAAGAAGAGAGTCTGGCTGATGGCTGTTCTCGCTGGAGCACTGGGTGCAGTGCCAGTGCCAATGCCAGGGTTGTCTTCCATTACAGGCTTTGGGTTGACAGTTGCTGGGCTGATCTACCTCCAGAAAAAGGTGGGACTCAATGACAAGTTTCTGCACAAAGCCTGGCCAGCAAAGTCAGTAAGCCCACTTCAGTTCTGAAAATTGAAATGAATCGTCGAGTGCCAAGCAAGATACCACCAGTAATTCCCAGGGTGCTGTTGGGTATCGCCATCATCACTTGCATGATAGCTGGGGTCAATCGCACCTTCAGTCCGGTGACCCTCTCTATCTTTGGGGCAGTGTCGTCCTTTGCTTTTACCTACAAGTCACTGAAGGATTTACTGGAAGACCGTTCGGAAGCTGTACAACAGCTGGTGAAGAGTGCACTTGGATCAGATTGACATGATCCCCTGTACGCCACGCCTATCAACATCACTCCTCAGTTTGTAGAGACTGTAGTGATGTTTGATCTAGAATGTGACAGATTTACCTGCAGGGTGTCAAACTCATTCTCTATGGTGGGCCTGATCGGATATCCAGGCACAGTTATTGAAGTAGCAATAGACGAAGATAAACAATTGAAACTTGCTCGCATTTAGATTTTATTTACTCTTTACTGCTGCTCCCTGATACCTGCACCTCTCAAATCATTGCAGCAACATTTGGAGCAAATGACTGGGATGAGGCCTGCCTTGGATAAAAGCACAGGGACCACTTGTCACTACAGAACTTAGTGCCCCAACCACTAACTCTGGGAGTGATTCCACAGCCTCACAACGCTCTGTGTAAAGACATTTCTCTTGGTCACTGTTCTAAATATCTTACTTTCTTCTATCTCTGGCTCCTCGTCTTGACCCTTCAACCCCTGGAAGCAGTCTGCTTCTATCTACCCAAACCATCTTTCACCATTTTAAAACATTTCTATCATATCGCCCTGCAATATGTGTTGAATATGAGAAGGACGAGTCCCAACAGAAAGGGCACCAAGTCAGAATGGGCCCGAGACTGAGCCACCCACCTTTCTGGACAGGAATACACCTGTCTTGTGTGACTTCCTGTATTCCTAACATGGCTGTCTCAGATAAACCACAGGCACATCATACTCTCTGCAGCACACACCGTGTAAGCATTATTTCTGCATCCTGCTCACTGGGGAGGAAAACTGCAAGAAGAGGGGAAAAGAGGAGCCTTTCCTTCCCACGGCAATCTGTGTGCTCCACTCTGTAACTTCACTGTTCAAGTAAAATGTCTCCCTTCTGGCTGTTATCACGGTTTGTTGGAGGACATTTTGGCACCCCCCGCCCTCGTTCTGAGTGATTATTGACAACGCAAACAACCTGCATCATCGGTAACATCACAATGACTATTGACAACGCAACCAACCTGCATCATCGGTAACATCACAATGACAATTGACACCACTGCCCGATCCTACTTCACCAATGGCAAGGTGGCACCATGGCATGTCTGGATGGAAGATGAGGGACTTGTCCTCACAGTGTAATGGATCCTTGGATTTGGTCTCTTAAGTTGTAAGGTTCTGTGAATGTTGGCTTAAAGTTGACCAAATCTAATTGACCAATATGCCTCACAAAAGGACATTGGGTACTGCTGCAGTCAAAAGGCAACCTGATCAGTTGCCATTTAAAGAGCCACGTCTAGTCACTGCTGAACTGACCACTCGCTGGTGTTAGTACGTGGGTTTCTGTTGATGATCACTTGAGTTTTAAGTAATGTGATGGAGATGTTACCTGTCAGGGAGGGGTGGGTACCAGTCATTATAGACAGTGATGATCCGGTTTGTGAGGCCGAACAGTGGACACAAGGGTCCATGCGCCAGTCCAGAAAAATAAAGGCTCTCTGGTTGTTAGCCTATTGGAGGCAAGTTAAGAATGTTGCGTGTACGAAGATTAGGTTGCGAAAGGAGATAGGAGATAGGGACGAGAAAATTTGTGAGAAGGAAACGGTAATAAACTGACTTTTAAAGGAATCAGAGGAAGAGAGCGAGAGGAGTAAAAAGGATTAGAGGAAGGAAAGGAAAGCAAGAGGAAGCTGGAGGAACAGTATGAGAAGGAAAAGGAGAGAAGGTGCAATAAAGAACAGTACCTCGAGAGTCAGTGTATTAATAATCAGAATCAGTGTGATATGTGGGCCATGAAGGAAGCAGATCAGAGGCATCACACAGAACAGGCAGAAAGGTTTAATGAGGACCTGAAAGACACATATAGGGTTGCTCAGAAGCAGTTTTCAGAAGAACGAGTGCTAAGGGGGATTTCACAGATTGCAAAAGGAAGAGTAAGGAGTTGGAGGATCAGGTGTGTGTACAAAGGGGCATTGTGCGTGCAATGACCCCCTCGGTCAGAAGGACAGGAAAATGGAGAGAGCGCTGAGGGATGTGATAAAGGTGAAGCGGAATTATACAAGGGACCAGAACATGGCCCACCAGAGGGAATTCGGACCCCGCCTATCGTTGCGATGCGTCAAAAATGATAACAGACGCCGGCTGATAGGACGGATGTAGGAATCCTGGGGGCACTGGATAGCGAACTTGTGGAAAATGGCCAGTGATGTGAAAGGTTGGAGCAGGGGGCAGACCCCCAAAGGTGCTGCTTAGAGGTAGAATAGCTGCCTTGAACAGCTTGAATGATGCGGAAAAGAAAGGTCTGTTGCTTTTAACTCTCAGTCCAGGAGTGTTCGGCAACCTTCCGATGGATAAAAAGGCAGCTGGAGGCAATTATGAGGCTTGAAAGTGTGCATTGCTCAAGGATTGTGAGCTGGTAAAAGGGATCCTTTTATGGCCATAGCAGACATAGAGCAGGGCCCCAATGAATTCCTGGCAGATTTTACTGACAGACTTTGGCCCATCTATTCTGTGGCCATGGGAGGGGCAGTACGGTGGGTTCATTTAGAAGGGCAGCCGCACAACCATTGGTGACGCACCTAGATGTCCCACAGTCTGCCCCACCTACAGGCAGCTATGTCAGATTTTGATCCCGAAGTGGGGAAAATACGGAGGAAAGGGTTCTGAGGAAAATTACCATGCATTTTGAGACATGCCAAGCAGATAAAGAGAATACTGGGGTAATGATTTGGCCCACTGGGATATTGAGGTTCATCCTTGGATAAGGATTATCTCCACATTCTAGCCATTGTTCAGTTGGTGATTGTGTTGTATCTGTTGATAACCTGCCGTGTTAACAGGCAACGCAGGCAACAGGAGTTTGCCAAGCTGTTGTAGAAGACACCGAAGAAAGAAGACAACGAAGACAAAGTGTAAGTGCTTGTGACCCAAAATTTGGTTGCAGTCACTTGAGGGTGGACGGTAAGATTGTGTGAAAGTTGGCTTAAAGTTGACCAAATTTCATTGATCTATATGCCTCACGAAAAACAATATATTTTGTGTTGAGCAAAAGTGCCTGTTAACTTGTGAGCTGTTTTGTGATTGCGATATTTCAAAAGCTGTGTTAGATGGCAGATCGAGACAGAACATCTGGTTGTTAGTGCACGGGGTACACTCGATAAACAAATCCCTTTTAACTGAGATGAAGTTCCAGATTATTATTTACATGGAGAAAAATTGCAATACAGCAGGACCTGGGGATACTTGTGCATGAAACACAAAAGGTTAGTATGCAGGTACAGCAAGTGATCAGGAAGGCCAATGGAATCTTGGGCTTTATTGTAAAGGGGATGGAGTACAAAAGCGGGGAAGTCTTGCTACAGCTATATAAGATATTTGTGAGGCCTAACCTGAAATACTGCGTGCAGTTTTGGTTTCCATATTTACGAAAGGATATACTTGCTTTGGAGGCAGTTCAGAGAAGGTTCACAAGGTTGATTCCAGAGATGAGGGGGTTGACTTATAACGAAAGATTGAGTAGGTTGGGCCTCTACTCAATGAGAGGTGATCTTATCGAAACGTATAAGATTATGAGGGGGCTTGACAAGGAGGATGCAGAGAAGATGTTCCCACTGATAAGGGAGACTAGAACTAGAGGGCATAATCTCAGAATAAGGTACTGTCCATTTAAAACTGAGATGAGGAGACATTTTTTCTCTGAGGGTTGTGGATCTGTGGAATTTGCTGCCTCAGAGAGCTGTGGAAACTGGGACATTGAATAAATTTGAGATAGAAATAGGCAGTTTCTTAAACGAGAAGGGAATAAAGGGTTATGGAGAGTGGGCAGGGAAGTGGACCCGAGTCCATGATTGGATCAGCCATGATCATATTAAATGGTGGAGCAGGCTTGAGGGGCCGTATGGCCTACTCCTGCTCCTATTTCATATGTTCTTATGCAGTGTCTCCAATGGTCAATACATGAGACATTTGGGGCCTAAAGGAAGAACACATACCTTGGAAATTCTGCAAATAAAATACAAGGTAATGATGCATGATGTGACCATATGGTTTATTGCTCTTTTACAAACTATTATAAATAACTGAACAAAGGGGAATTTGATTGGAGGAACGCCCCTCGCAATCCCTGAATGATTAATTGGGAGAAGAGGGAAAAACCAAAGTCGGCCATTACCCATGCTGGATGAAACAAGTGTGCACAAAGGGACTGCCCAGGTTTTTGGGGGTATAAAACAGTGCTACGAAAGGTCATTGGGTACTGCTTCAATCGAAAGGCAACCTGGTCAGTTGCCCGTTAAATAGCCACGTCTAGTCACCGCCGAACCGACCACTCGCTGGTGTCAGTACGTGCGAGTTTTTGCTTATGATCACTTGAGTTTTAAGTAAAGGAATAGACCTGAGCCTGCTTATTGGTAAACCGGGATCACTGTGTGTAACAGTACTATTGGATGCTTAGTTGCAATCTTTTGTTGAATTTAAGTAAAGAGATTATTCCAGAAACCTTTGCCTTGAGTTGTCCGTTCCAGTGGGAAGTCTATAAAGGGTTGGAGGGGGTGAGGTGTAATTCCATGCGGCTCACACCGTGTGAGAGGTCCCGGGATTGGGTGTCAGAGTGGAAGCTGTGTGTCCCCACCTGCTCAGCCCAGGCGGCTTCACTCACCGCTTGTTCATCTTTCTTCAGCTCTTTCTTTGTGCGGCCTTTGCCCTTTGCCCCGTGGTCAATGCTGGCGAAGTGAGACCTCTCCCCACCGAAGCCCCTCTGCTCTCCCATTGTCTGCCCACCTTTGATGCTCAGATCTCCCCCTGCTGTAAAAGGCTGTTGAGCTGCGGGGCGGAGGGGCGTCAGGCCCTGCTGCAGAGCGACTGAAGGGCAGCCGCTCACGGGTCCCAGAGCCAAGGGAAAGAGCGCGAGCGGGGGGGAGCTGTGTTTGGTGGATCAGCGAGTGGGGGGAGCTGTGATTGGAGTTTCAGCGAGCGGGGGGAGCTGTGATCGGTGGATCAGAGAGCGGAGGGTATGCTATGATTGGAGGAGCAGCGAGCAGGGTGAGCTGTGATTGGAGGAGCAGCGAGCGGGAAAGAGCAGCTGAGGAAAGTTCCAGAGGTCCGGATTCATGTTTCGAGGCTGCGGGGAGCCCAGGGAAAGTTTCTCCCATCCGTCCGCCTCTGAGGGCACGTGTGGGGCCGGAGGGAGGGCCCGGATTGTGTGAGGCTGCATTTCACAGCAGTAAACCCCCGGGTAAAAGGGGCACCCGGGTAAAGGGGGCGCCTGGGTAAAGGGGGCGCCTGGGTAAAGTGGGCATCTGGGTAAAGGGGACATCCATGTAATGGGATACCCGGATAAAAGGGGACACCCGGGTAAACAACTACTTGGCTGAGGTCAGTGGAGATCGGTAACAAAGTATTATTCTGTTATTTTTCCAGCCCGAGTCTTGCTTGCAACGTACACTATGTTTATTAGGGAAAGTTTACAAAGCTGCTTTAAGGACGGTTGGGTTGTGGTGACCGTGTAATAGCCATGTGAATCTCAGTCTCCCAGCAGGGAGCACATGCTGTAAATCCGCCCGTGCTCTGTATCTGGTTTTCTCATCATTGTCTGAAAAGGTTGCTTGAGGAAGGCACAACTCCTGAATCCTCCAGCAACTGGCTGCCGACAAAAGGAGAGCTTGTACGTCTTATACTCATGTCCCAAAGGGAGCGCTTCAGTGCTGGGAACGTTCCCTGACAGGACACAGTCACATTCTAAACCTCCCCTGGCTAAGGCACTGCAGTCATTGTGAACATTGAACGAATGATGTTCTCCTGTTACTCAGTGAATCCCAGTTACACCGAGGGTCATGTCATGCATTTAAATTGATCGGCTGTGATCATTTAGATTGTTGATATTAAATATTGAGCTACTTTATTGTAATCATCAATACTTATCTCTGCGATACTGTGAATGGTATTAGCAGAGATGTTAAATAAAATAGTCTTAATCAATGTGTTCCCCACAGTTATTTATTTAATTGTGTTAATGCTTTTTCATTCTAAACTCCTTTTTTCATCACTTGTCCACATTTCTAGCTCCGCTCGTTTAGATTTTTTTCCAGTGCAGTGATTTGCTTCATGAGTTAATGCTGTTTCTTTCAACCAGCCATTGTATTCCTGTCACTGAACTCATTTCAACAGCTTCTTACCACCACTTGATTGTTTTAAGGAGAGTTTAACCTTTTTCTATCATTTATTGATGTTATTCTTTTATAGGCATTTCACAGCACATCTTGTATTAATTCCTGTAAAGTCAGGTATGTCTGGGAATGAATGCTCTGTCCTTTGGTCCATTTTATTCAATTGTGCTTCTTCTCACTTCAGTCCCTTTGAGGTGGTTGCTATATTTTAGCGACTCATTGCTTTCTCTTTTCAGCCATGTTGTTGCTTTCATTCTGGATCTTTCTATTTTGTTTTATCAAACCTTTGATTGTTTTCATGTAACTCCAGTTATTGCAGCGAGTTGCTGCTTTTTCTCTCATTCAGTCATTTTATTTCTTCCATTTTATTCATTTCAATGCTTCTGATCATTTTTTGACTTTCTCAATGTGTTGTGTTATTTCAGTTAGTTCAGCTTGTTCTCTCATTCTGCTGTTTGTTTCATCCATCATTCTCCTTCCGACTTCTCCTTGTCACTTTGTGTCTGTTTCCACGTAAAGTGATTTGTTTCAGCAAAGTTCATGTTTTTATTGTCATTTGTTCATTTCATCTCTTCAATTCTACCCATTTCTACAATTTCTCAGCACTCTCTCATTTCTCCAGAGGAAGTGGAGTTAGTTCAGTGGATAACTGCTTTTCCTCTCACTCAGTCCTGTCAATCCTTTCACTCTGCTCACTCCTCCTGCTTCTCACCACTTCCCATTTGTTCAGGAAATTGTGCTCATTGCTGCAGCATCTTACCACTTTATGATTGTTTTTCACTGAAAGAGTAAACGTGTCGGTAAAGGAAGGCTGAAGCCGAAGGGTGAGGACCACAGAGGAGATCTTCCTGTGGAGGTAGAGGGCGTGGCTGAGATATTAAATGAGTACTGTGCCTCTGCCTTCAGTACAGTAGAGGATGCTGCCAATGTCACAGTACAAGAGGAGACAGTAACGATGATGAATAGGATAACAACAAAGAGGAGCAACTTCAAAGGTTGGCAGTGCTCAATGCAGAAAAGTTCCCCGGTCCGGATGGAATGCATCTTATGATGCTGAGGGAAGTGAGGGTGGAGATAGCGGAGGCTCTGGCCACAATCTTCCATCCTCTTTAGATATGGGGTGGTGCCAGAGGACTGGAGGATTGCACATGTTTCACCCTGTTCACTAATGGGCAGAGGAATAAACCCGGCAAGTACAGGCTAGTCAGCCTAACGTCAGTCGGGGGGAAACTTTTAGAGACAATAATCTGAGGTAAAATTAATTAGCACTTGGATTCAGTTAATTAAATAAATATGGATTAATATGCTTATATCAGTAATGGTGACCGTGAAACTGCCGATTGTCTTAAACCATCGTTCACGAATGTCCTTTAGGGAAGAAAATCTGCCTTCCTTACCGGTCTGGCCTATATGTGACTCCAGACCACAGCAATGTGTTTGACTCTTAACTGCCCTCTGAAATGGCCAAGCAAGTCACTCAGTTGTAATAAACCGCTACAAAATACAATAATAATAAACCGGACGGAGCACCTGGCATCGACCTAGGCACAGGATTCGGTAACGAGATAGGCACATTTGACCCTGCAACATCCTTCTCACATCTGGGGACTTGTGCCAAACTTAGGAGAGCTGTCCCACAGCCTAGTCAAGCAACAGCCTGACATCGTCATACTCACAGAATCATACCGACGAAGCCTTGGCAAGTTTCTGCAGTGCATCTTGTACATGGTACGCACTTCAGCCACGGTGTACCCGTGGTGGTGGGAGTGAATGTTTAAGATGGTGGATGGGATGCTTTGTCCAGGATGTTGTTGTTGGAGCTGCACTCAACCAGGCCAGTGCAGAACATTCTATCACACTCCTGACTTGTGCCTTGTAGATGGTGAAAGGCTTTGGGGAGTGAGGAGATGAGACACTTGCTGCAGAATACTCAGCCTCTGACCTGCTCTTGTTGCCACAGTAGTTATGTGGCTGGTCCAGTTAAGTTTCTGGTCAAAGGTGACCCTCAGGATGTTGATGGTAAGAGATTTGGTGATGGTAATGCCGTTGAATGTCAAGGGACAGTGGTTAGACTCTCACTTGTTCGAGATAGTCATTGACTTGTCCTTAAGTGGCAGGGACCATTTGTGCCACACATCAGCCCAAGCCTGAATGTCGTCCAGGTCTCGCTGCATGCGGGCATGGACTGCTTCATTATCTGAGGAGTTGCGAATGGAACTGAACACTGCAATAATCAGCAAACATCCCCACTTCTGACCTTACGATGGAACGAAAGTCATTGCTGAAGCAGCTGAAGATGTTTAGGCCTAGGACATTGTCCTGAGGAACTCCTGCAGCGATGTTCTGGGGCTGCGATGATTGACCTCCAACAACCACAATAATCTTTCTTTGTGCTCGGTATGACTCCAGCCAGTGGAGAGTTTTCCTCCTGATTCCCATTGACTTCAATTTTACGAGGGCTCCTTGATGCCCCACTCTGTGAAATGCTGCCTTGATGACAATAGCAGTCACTCTCACCTCACCTCTGGAATTCAGCTCTTTTGTCCATTTTTGGACGAAGGCTGTAATGAGATCTGGAGCTTGAGTGGTTCTGGCGGAACCCAAACTGGGCATCGGTGAGCAAGTTATTGGTGAGTAAGTGCCACTTGGAAAGTTTCATCGACAGTGCTATCAAGACATTGCTGATGATTAAGAGTAGACTGATGGAGTAGTTATTGACCGGATTGGATTTGTCCTGCTTATTGTGGACAGGACATACCTGGGCAATTTTCCACATTGTCGGATAGATCCCAGTGCTGTAGCTGTACTGGAACAGCTTGGCTACAGGTATGGCTAGTTCTCGAGCACAAGTGTTCAGCACAATAGCCGGAATGTTGTCGGGGGGCCCTTGGCATTTTCAGTATCCAATATGCTAAGCCTTTTCTTATATCACATGGAGTGCATCGAATTGGCTGAAGATTGGCTTCTGTGATGGTGGGGACCTCAGGGGGAGGCTGATATGGATCATCCACTCGGCACTTCTGGATGAAGATGGTTGTAATCACTTCAGCCTTGTCTTTTGCACTCACGTGCTGTTCTCTGTCATCATTGAGGATGGGATATTCATGGAGCCTCCTTCTCCCGTTAGTTGTTTAATTGTCCACCATCATTCACAAATGGATGTGGCAGGACTGCAGAGCTTTGATCTGGTCCGTTGATTGTGGGATCGCATAGCTCTGTCTATAGCATGCTGCTTCCGCTGCTAAACATTCATGTAGTCTTGTGTCGCTGCTTCCCCAGGTTGGCACCCCATTTTTAGGTATGCCTGCTGCTGCTGCTGGCATGCTCTTCTGCACTCCTCATTGAACTAGGTTGGTCCCCTGGCTTGATGGTAATGGTGGAGTGAGGGCTAGGACAGGCCATAAGGTTTCAGATTGTGGTGGGATATCATGTGGCATTTTCAACAACTACTAAAATATCCTGATGTCCTCGTGCTGATCTCTCCATAGGTCCCTCTGGATCCATAGCGGTCCCTTCAAAGGGCATCTAAATTATTGAGAGAAGGACTAATAGAGTGCGATAGTGAGGCATGGGTCCACACAGCTGGCACTCTGGACAGGAAATACAGAACCAGCGTACTTCTTCATACAGTCCTGGCCAGAGGAATCACCTCAACAGCCGCTCCAGGGTCTTCTGCGATCCTCCGAATAGGTGCTTATGGGCCAAGTCAATGACTGTCCACCTATGAGTCCATAGCACCAACAATTGTTCCACTTCCTCACATTGCCCCTGAGTCATTCTGCAAAGGTCATTCTTTACTATGTTAAACGACTGACAGCATTTTGTTTTACACTCAACGGGTGCCCACTTATCACCATTACCTCTTGCTTTACATTTTGTAACACTGGATCATTTATCTGGGCCAAGAGGAAGAGAATTGCCTCTAAGAACCTCCCCTTTACAGTACAGTATTAGGCAGTCCCTCGTGTTACGGATAACCCATTTCAACACCAAAAAGGGATGAATTCACAGGTGTTTCATTCCATTCCAGATCCCGAACTACATCCTGAAAATGTCTGTGCATGAATTCTTTTAATGGGGAGTGGCCGTTGCACACCAGCCATTAAATGGGCTTGACAGAGCAAGGCCTTGGTCCAGTGGCAAGCGTTAACCAAGACGACTGGAGACCTGCTATGGACTCCTACTGTCCATAGTTCGCAGTGTGGGCTGGCTCGTGCTACACCTTCCCTGGGCCCTGACACCGCTGTGTTTTACGATGTGCCGCTCCCGGGCCACGACCCCGCCGCTCCCGGGCCACGACCCCGCCGCTCCTCGACCTTGACCTCGCCACCCCTGGGCCACGACCTCGCTTCACTCGTCGACTCCAACCTCGCTGCTCCTGGGCCCCGAACTCTCGCCTTTTCTGGGCCCCGATCATGCTGCTCCTAGGTCCCGAACTGTCGCCTTTTCTGGGCCCCGATCATGCTGCTCTTGGGCCACGATCTCTCGCCGCTCCTCCACCATGATGTCTCGCCACTCCTCCGCCACGATGTCTCACCGCTCCTCCGCCATGATTTCTCGCCACGCTCTCTTGCCACACTCTCTCGCCGCTCCTCCGCCACGATCTCTCGCCGTTCTTCCGCCACGATCTTTCACCACTCCTCCTCCCCGACCCCACTGCTGCTCACCAACTCTCCTTCTGCACCTGGGCCCGACCATGCCGATAGTCCCGCCCACGCTCCAATGGATTTTGGAGACGTCAATCCAATCGTGCTACTCGAATCCTTCGCCCTCCTGTAATGCCTCGTGCTGGGTCCCGGGTCACTCCAGCTTTATTTTTAGCCATGACCTGCCGATGGTGTTCTCTCGCAGGTCAGGCAGGGCAGGGGTGTGCCGGCAGTTGTAGCTTAATCGGGAGCCCCTGGAGTTGTTGAGGCGGGGTGCGGGGTGAGACACTTTCCCCAGACAGCTGAGCATAAAAAAGGATAGAAACATAGAAAATACATGCAGAAGTAGGCCATTCAGTGGCCCATCGAGCCTACACCACCATTCAATATGATCATGGCTGATCCTGCATTTGTACCCCATTTCTGCTTTCTCTTCATAACCCTTGATTCCTTTAGCTGTGAGGGCCACATCTAACTCACTTTTGAATATATCTAATGAACTGGCCCCAACAACTTTCTGTGGTAAAGAATTCCACATGCCCACAACTCTGAGTGAAGAACTTTCTCCTCATCTCGGTCCTAAATAGCTGACCCCTTATCCTTAGACTGTGATCCCTGGTTCTGGACTTCCCCAACATCGGGAACATTCTTCCTGCATCTAACCTGTCCAATCCTGTCAGAATTTAATATGTTTCTGAGATCCCGTCTCATTCTTCTAAATTCCATTGAATAGAAGCCTCGTCAATCAAGTCTCTCTTCATATGTCAGTCCTGTCATCTCGGGAATCAGTCTGCACGCACTCAATAGCAAGAATGTCCTTCCTCAGATTAGGAGACCAAAATTGAACACAATATTCAAGGTGTGGTCTTACCAAGGCCCTGTACAACTGCAGTAAGACCTCCCTGCTCCTATATTCGGATCCTCTCGCTATGAAGGCCAACATGCCATTTGCCTTCTTCACTACCTGCTGTACCTGTATGCCAACCTTCAATGACTGATGTGCCATGACACCCAGGTCTCGTTGCACCTTCCCCTTTGCCAGTCTGTCACCAATTCAGATAATAATCAGCCCTCCTGTTTTTGACACCAAAGTGGATAACCTCACATTTATCCATGTTATACTGCATCTGCCATGCATTTGCCCGCTCACCCAACCTGTTCAAGTCACCCTGCAGCCTCTTAGCATTCTCCTCACAGCTCACACCGCCACCCAGCTTAGTGTCATCTGTAAACTTGGAGATATTATTCAATTCCTTCATCTAAATCATTAATGTATATTGTAAATAGCTGGGGTCCCAGCACTGAACCTTGCGGTACCCCACTAGTCACTGCCTGCCATTCTGAAAAGGACCCGTGTATTCCTACTCTCTGCTTCCTGTCTGCCAACCAGTTCTCTATTCACATCAGTACATCACCCCCAGTACCATGTGCTTTGATTTTGCACACCTATCGCTTGTGTGGGACCTTGTCAAAAGCCTTTTGAAAGTTTAAATACACCACATCCACTGGTTCTCCCTTGTCCACTCTACTAGTTACATCCTCAAAAAATTCTAGAAGATTTGTCAAGCATGATTTCTCTTTCATAAATCCATGCTGACTTGGACCGATCCTGTCACTGCTTTCCAAATGCGCTGCTATTACATCTTTAATAATTGATTCCAGCATTTTCCCCACCACCGATGTCAGACTAACCGGTTTATAATTCTCTTTTTTCTCTCCCTCCTTTTTTAATAAGTGGAGTTACATTAACTACCCTCCAGTCCATAGCAACTGATCCAGAGTCCATAGAATGTGGAATGTTGGGAGGTTCAGGAGAAGTAGGGGACAGAAAGATGCTGGGAGTTGGAGCTGAAAGTGGCACTGTGTGGTCTTGCTTTGTGTTATGTGCATTAAAAGAAGGTATTTGAAATTGTTCGTGGATTACTGTTTGTAAAGGAAAAGAAGGCTCGAGACAGTAGGACCCTGTAATACGTGGAGTCAGAAGTGGGATCTGTGTCTCCAATGGAGGAAGAAAGTGACCAATCCCGATGGAGGGAATGTTTAGAGAACTGGTGTGGACCTTGCAAGCTCTGATTGAGCATCCACAGCTCTCTGGGGCAGGGAACTTCAAGGATTCACAACCATCATCTCAGCCCTAAATGGCCGACCACTTATCCTTAGACTATGCCCCCTAGTTCTCGACTCCCCATCCAGGGAAAACCACCTCTTAGTATCTACCCTGTCAAGGCCCTGAAGGATTCTATACATTTCAATGAGATCACCTCTCATTCTTCTAAACTATCGGGAATATTTACCTAGTCTACTCAATCTCTCCTCATAGGACAATTCCCCCCGCTCCCCCCTCCCCCGCCATCAGATGTTGCTGATACGAACAGATCTTGGTGTTAATATCAGAAACATTCTAGAAACTTGGGCACAATATCTAGGGTGATACTCCAGTGCAGTACTGAGGGAGTGCTCCATTTCGGAGGTGCTGTCTTTCAGTTGAGATGTTAAACCCTCTCAGGTGGATATAAGAGTTCAAGGAAGAGCAGGGGAGTTCTTTGTGGGGTTTTAGGCAATGTTTATCCCTCAACAAACATCAATAAAAACTGATTATCTGATCATTGACACCGTGCTGCTGAGGAAGCTTGCTGTGCACATATTGGCTGCCGTGTTTCCCAAGTTACAACAGTAACGACATTTCAAAAGTACTTAATTATCTGTAAATCACTTTGGGACATCCTGAAGTTGTAAAGGGCGCTGCAGAAATGCAAGCGGGTTTGTTTGATGTTCTTTCTGTGGTGAAAGCAGGAATGCTGCTGCTGGAGATGTGGATCATTGGGGCTGTGAATTAAGGAAATCACCAGCAGGGGGCAGGCAAAACACAAAACCCTCCCAATGCACAACGTTCAGTTAATCAACGCAACAACACCATCAGAATGTACGTCTCCTCATAGAAATCCTTGTGTGTCAGTGGTGGAGTTCATCAACAAACAGCTTGCAAGGCTCCAAGTGTTGGTTTTATGTGGTCGCTCAGCGGGTTTCGAGCTGTGCTGTAAAGCAGCACGGAGAATGTGGAGCAGGAGCACTGGCCTCGTGTGTGGCTGGTGGGAAGCTGATCCCTGAATTCAGTAGCACAGGATAGGCCCGAATGTTCCTTATCATTCACTGCTTGTCGTATGATGCTACACTCCCGAGCTCATTTATGGCCAATCTCTATATTCGCTAGAGTTTAGAAGAATGAGAGGTGATCTCATTGAAACTTACAAAATGCTTCCAGGGCTTGATGGTAGATGCAGGGAGGATGTTTCCTCTGGCTGGGGAGTCGAGAACCAGGTTCACAGTCTCAGAATAAGGGCATTTGGGACTGAGATGAGGAGAAATTTCTTCACTCAGAGGATGGTGAATCTTTTGAAATTCTCTGCAACAGAGATTCAGTCAGTGAGTATATTCAAGACAGAGATTGATAAATTTTGGGATATTAAGTGAATCAAGGGATATGGGGATAGTGCAGGCAAGTGGAGTTGAGTTAGAATATCAGCCATGATATTATGGAATGGCGGAGCAGGCTCGAGGGGCCAAATTGCCTACTCCTGCTCATAGTTCTAATCTCACTGCTATTATTAATAATATCAATAAACACCATTTATAATTGGCTGCTGACATTTTTAGATCAATGTTTTGGAGGTTTATGCTGGTTTCATTAATAAAGTAGGCTGTCTATGATTGGTGCTCAGGCTCAGTGAGGTAGCACACTATTGGCTACACACTATCCAATAGAAAGGAATGAAATTGGGGAGGAATCCTGCAGCGGATCCACTCGGACCCCAGTCACAGTCAGATTCTTTGCAAAAAGATGAATCTACCTTCCCAACTAGTGTTCAGTGGTGAACTTGCGTTCCCCGGTGATCCAGTGCTCCCGGTGATCCAGTGCTCCCCGGTGATCCAGTGCTCCCCAGTGATCCAGTGCTCCCTTGTCATCCGGTGTTCCCGGGTGACCCAGTGTTCCCCGGTGATCCAGTGCTCCCGGGTGATCCAGTGCTCCCCAGTGACCCAGCGCTCCCTGTGGATCCAGTGTATCCGCTGTCTGAGTAAATTGGAGCGATGGCTATGATCTGGCAGCATCTCAGACAGTAGGTGCTGGTAATAGTTATTCTGTAAACATTTACACCTCCTACGGACCCATCTTTTCTTTCTTTATTGTCCCATTACCATCGCCTTTCCCTTGCACTATCATCCCTTGTGTCATTGAATCATTCCTGCCTTCCACCCAATCACAGACCTTGCCTTTAGCTCCCCCCACCCTTTCACTCGATCTGTACCTGCTTATAAACTGTTAAATCACTAACCTCTTCAGGTTCTGATGAACGGTTAACTCTGTTTCTCTCTCCACAGATCAGATACTGCCGGACCTGCTCAGTGTTCCAGCATTTTCTGTATTGTATTTTAGGATGCACCTCGCAAGGAGATTTAACGTCAGATTCAAATGCAACGCACTTAGAAACCCAGCTGAGCAAACCATCACTGGGGCTGTGATCCACTGAGAACAAATAGGGCACCATCTGACCACCAGATTGGGGTCTGTCAGTGATATTGGGGGTCTAGAAGAATCCTAAATTATCTGGGCTGTGGACTGTCCCACAAACCCAGTCCAAAAGATATTAACCAATTAACCGGCCTCAAAGATTAAGTCGGACACAGAGGTGCATTACAAACATACAAACAATGATGGACAGGTAAAGACCATCTGGCCATCAAGCCTGTCCCACACCATTGCAATACCTTGTATATCACAATTTATACACTCCACCCCATCTGAACCGTGTATTCTCCTGGGAGAGGCAAAAAAACATAAACGACCCAGGCCAATTTGGGGAGAAAAAAAATCTAGAAAATTCCTCTCTGACCCATCTAAGCAATCAAAACTAGTCCAGGAGATCCCTCTGACCATGAACTCCCTGCAGTACCTACCTTCTGTAAGAGTTCATCTCTGCCACAGCCAGAATCAAATCCAGCTTTTGCTTGAAGGAATTCAATGAATCTGCATCCAACACGAGAGGGCAGCTTGTTCCAGAGGTCTACTATTCTCTGGGAAAAGAACCAGCTCCTGACACCTAACCTAGATCTGGCCTGATACAACTTAAATTTATGCCCCCTGGTCCTGCCTAACTTATTTAGTTGAAATAAATGGTTAACTGGAACACTGTCTGTTCCCTTCATTATCTTATAAACCTCAATCATATCCCCCCTAAGTCGATACTGCTCTGAGGTATAGAGTCCCAACTCTTTTAACCTATCTTGATAACTAAGGTGCTTTAGACTTGGAATTTGTCTTGTGGCCCTCTTCTGGATCCATTCCAGAGCCTCAATATCACCCAGCATGTGAGGAGACCAAAACTGGACACAGTATTCCAAGTGAATGAACTAACACTGCTTTATTTAACAACATCTATACTAATACAGTTACTGCCATCACTGGGTTAAGTACTGACGATTGCAATAAAGTAGTTCATTATTTAATATCAATCCAACAATCTAAACCATCACAGGTGGAACAGTAATCAAATGCATCACATGACCCTCGGTGTCGCTGGCTTAACTCAGTAACAGTGAAACACAATTACGTTCAATGGTCAAGATTGCTCCACCGTTGTTTCTTTAACATTCGTTTATGGGATGTGGGCATCGCTGGCAAGGCCAGCATTTATTGCCCATCCCTAGTTGCCCTTGAGAAGGTGATGATGGCCGTTCTTCTTGAACCGCAGCAATATGTGGTGAAGGAACTCCCACAGTGCTGTTCAGGAGGGAGTTCCAGATTTTTGACCAAAGCACATGCAGGAACATTGATATATTTCCATTTCAGGATGCTTCATGACCTGGAAAGGAATTTGGAGGTGATGGTGTTCCCATGTGCCTGCTCCTCTTGTCCTTCTGTGTGATGGAGATTGTGGGTTTGGGAGGTACTGCAGAAGAAGCCTTGGTGAGTTGCTGCAGTGCATCGTGTAGATGGTACACATAGCGCTGGTGGTGGAGGGACAAGATGTTTAATGTGGTGGATGCCGGGCCATTCAAGCAGCATGGCCTGGATGGTGTTGAGCTGTTTGAGTGTTGGTGCAGCTGCACTTGGTAAACTCCAAGGACAGGACATCATGTCCTATTATTGTAGTTTACCAAGGCTCCGGCAGGTCTTGCTGACACAGACATTTCTGTGCAAACATGCTCTATGCCAAGACCTTCATGCACTCTAATGTTAGCCAAGCTGTCAGTTCAGTGTCCTTTGGGGTGGATTTTCTGGTGATGTGCGGAGGGGCGGCAATGGTGGCAATGCGGTGTTAAGGGCGACCGGACAGCTTCCAGGGCCCCACAGCCACCAATGTTAGAGCGATTAAAATCAGGGATGTGCAAGAAGGCAGAATTATAGGAAGGTTGTGGGGCTGGAGGAGGCAACAGAGATAGGGAGGAGCAAGGCCATGGAAGGATTTGAAAACAAGGATAAGAATTTTTAAATTGAGGCATTGCTTAACTTGGAGCCAATGTCGTCATTATCATCATAGGCAGTCCTTCGAAATTGAGGAAGACTTGCTTCCACTCTTAAAGCGTGTCCTTAGTTAGCTGAACAGTCCAATATGGGAATTATAGTCTCTGTCACAGGTGGGACAGATAGTCATTGAGGGAAGGGGTGGGTGAGGAGACTGGTTTACCGCATGCCCTTTCCGCTGCCTGTGCCTGATTTCTGCATGCTCTCGCCGATGAGACTCGAAGTGCTCAGCGCCATCCCGGATGCACTTCCTCCACTTAGAGCAGTCTTTGGCCAGGGACTCCCAGGTGTCAGTGGGGATGTTGCACTTTATCAGGGAGGCTTTGAGCGTGTCTTTGTAACGTTTCCTCTGCCCACCTTTGGCTCGCTTACCTTGAAGGAGTTCCGTGTAGAGCGCTTGCTTTAGGAGTCTCGTGTCTGGCATGCGGACAATGTGGCCTGCCCAGCGGAGCTGATCAAGTGTGGTCAGTGCTTCAATGATGGGAATATTGGCCTGGTCGAGGATGCTAATGTTGGTGTGTCTGTCCTCCCAGGGTATTTGTAGGATCTTACGGAGAAATCGTTGGTGTATTTCTCCAGCGATTTGGGGTGTCTACTGTACATGGTCCATGTCTCTAAGTCATACAGGAGGGCGGGTATTACTACAGCCCTGTAGACCATGAGCTAGGTGGCAGTTTTGAGGGCCTGGTCTTCAAACACTCTTTTCCTCAGGCAGCCGAAGGCTGCATTGGTGCACTGGAGGTGGTGTTGAATCTCGTCGTCAATGTCTGGTCTTGTTGATAGGAGGCTCCCGAGGTATGGGAAATGATCCACGTTGCCCAGGGCTGTGCCGTGGATCTTGATGACTGGAGGGCAGTACTGAGCACAGGGGAGATGCTTAAATGGGACTTGGTGCAAGTTAGGATATGGCCAGCAGAGATTTGGATGAGCTTAAGGTTATGGAAGATGGGAGGCCAGCCAAAAGTACATTGGAATAGTGAAGTCTAGAGTTAACAAAGGCATGGGTGAGGGTTTCAGCAGCAGAAGAGCTGAGGTAGACGCGGAGTCAGGCGATGTTACGGAGTTATAAATAGGCAGTCTTATTGATGGTTTCAGACATGTGGTCGGAAGCTCATCTCTGAGTTAAATACAATATCAAAGTTGCGAACATTCTGGTTCAGCTCAGACAGTTGCCAGAGATAGAGTCACTGGCTAGGGAACGCAATTCTTGGTGGGGGCTGAAGACAATGGCTTCGGTCTTCCCACTATTTAGTTGGAGGAAATTTCTGCTCCTCCAGTACTGCACGACCAGCAGTCAGACAATTTAGAGACAGTGGAAGGTTTGAGAGCACCTTGGGATGTTTTACTACATTAAAGGTGCTATATAAATACGTTGCTGTTGTCGAGGCTCAGGCCACCAGCACCATCTTGACCACCCGACAAATAGTAACACAATGCTGGAAGTGGTTTAATGGCCTCACAAGAAGTCTCAGGTACCAGCTACCCATGAGACCAGTGTCATAGAATCATAGACATTTACATCATGGAAGGAGGCCATTTTGGCCCATCCTGTCCACACCGGCCGACCAATAAGGTCCTGGCGAATCAAATAACTAAGGCTGTGGATAGGACTTTAAACTAAATAGTGGGAGGGCACGGTTCCGGTGGGGGGAAATTAAAAAAGTCAAAGAGAAAGGAGAAGGCAATAGTACAGGGTAGTGATAGCGGTAATGTTAACCAGAGTGTGACTGGAAGGGACTGAGTGTATAAACATAAGAGTGCACCAGCAATTAGAGTCAGCAGGGAAAAATGGTAAAAAGAATAAATTAAAGCCTCTTTTTCTGAATGCACACAACATTCACAACAAGATAAATGAGTTGACAGCTCAAATAGAAATGAATGAGCATGATCTGATAGACATTACAGAGACGTGATTGTATGGTGACCAAGGCTGAGAACAAAATATTCTGGGGTATTTGACATTTTGGAAAGATAGGCAGAAAGGATAAGGAGGTGGGGTAGCTCTGTTAGTAAAGGATGAGATCAGTGCAGTAGTGAGAAATGATATTGGCTCAGAAGATCAAGCTGTAGAATCAGTTTGGGTGGAGAAAATAAATAATGGGAAGAAGTCACTGGTGAGAGTAATCTACAGGCCCCCCTAACAGTAGCTACACTGTAGGACAGAGTATAAATCAAGAAATAATGGGGGCTGGTAAGAGAGGTACTGCAATGATCATGACAATTTTAATCTTTATATAGATTGGACAAATCAAATTAGAAAAGGTAGCCTTGACGATGAGTTCATAGAGTGTATTCAGGATGGTTTCTTAGAACAATATGTGTGGATCCAAGGAGGAAGCAGGCTATTTTAGATCTGGTAATGTGTAATGAGATAGGATTAATTAATGAACTCATAGTGGAAGATCCTCTGGGGAAGAATGTTCATAGCATTTTATAATTTCAAATTCAATTTGAGGGTGAGAAACTTGGGTCTAAAACTAGTGTCCTAAACTTTAATAAAGGCAACTACAAAGGTATGAAGACAGAGTTGGCTAAAGTGGACTGGGAAAATAGACTAAAGGGCACGAAGGCAAATAAGCAGTGGCAGACATTTAAGGAGATATTTCATAACTCTCAGCAAAGATAAATTCCAGTGGAAAAGAAAGAATCTACGAGAAGGATGAACCATCCGTGGTTCACTAAGGAAGTTACGGATGGTATCAAATTGAAAGAAAATGCATACAAAGTTGTGAAGATTCGTGGTAGGCCAGAGAATTGGAAAATGTTTAGAAATCAGCAAAGGATGACAAAACAATAATAAAGAGGGAGAAGATAGATTATGAGAGTAAACTAACAAGATATAGAAAAACAGACAGTAAGAGCTTCTACAGGTATATAACAATGAAGAGAGTACCTAAAGTAAACAGTGGTCCCTTAGAGGATGAGACTGGAAAATTAATAATGGGAAAGACTTTGAACAAACATTTTCTATCGGTCTTCACGGTAGAACACAGTAAAAACATCCCAATAATAATAGATAATCAAGGGGCTGCAGGGAGGGAGGAACTTAAAACACTCACTCTCATTGGAGAAAAAGTACTAGACAAACTAATGGGACTAAAGGTGAACAATTCCCCAGGACCTGCATCTTAGGGTCTCACAAGTAATGGATGCTTTGGTTGTAATCTACCAAAATTCTCTGGATTCTGGAGAGGTCCCAGCAGATTGGAAAACCGCAAATGTAAAAATGTAACACCCCTATTCAAGAAAGGACAGAAGAGAAAGCAGGAAACTATAGACCAGTTAGCCTAACATCTGTCATTGGGAAAATGCTGGAAGCAGTAGCAGGACATTAAGAAAATCATAATACAATCAAGCAGAATCAACATGGTTTTCTGAAAGGGAAATCATAATTGACAAATTTACTTGAGTTCTTTGAGGATGTAACGAGCAGGGTCGATAAAGGGGAACAGTAGATGTGTACTTGCATTTCCAGAACGCATTAGATAAGGTGACACATAAAAGGTTACTGCACAAGATAAAAGCTCACGGGGATGGGGGTAATAGATTAGCATGGGCAGACGATTGGCTAACTAACAGAAAACAGAGAGTCAGAATAATTGGGTAATTTTCAGGTTGCAAAGTGTAATTAGTGGAGTGCTGGGGCCTCAACTGTTTATAATCTATATTATTTCTTAGACGGTCCCTCAAATTGAAGATGACTTGCTTCCACACCAAAAAGGTATGAGTTCACAGGTGTTTCAATGACAGACCTAATAATCCAGGCTCCAAACTGCATATTGAAGGGTGGAAGGTGCCTGTGCGAGGATCTTTTTAACGTGTGGTGGCTATTGCACATTAGCCATCACATCGGCTTGATAGCGCTTGGGTTTGGTCCTCAAAGCCTCCCTGATAAAATGCAATATCCCCGCCAACACCTGGGAGTCCCTGGCCAAAGACCACTCTAAGTGGAGGAAGAGTATCCGAGAGGGCGCTGAGCACCTCAAGTCTCGTCACTGAGAGCATGCAGAAAATAAGTGCAGGCAGCGGAACGAGAGTGTGGCTAACAAGTTCCATCCACCCTTTCCTTCAACCAATGTCTGCCCCACCTGTGACAGAGACTGTAATTCCCATATTGGACTGAGAACTCACTTTGTGTGGAAGCAAGTCTTCCTTTTTTTTGAGGGACTGCCTATGGTGATGCAAGGGTTAAGCAAGATGACTGAAGACCAGCTGTGCTGCACATACCTAGTGCGCACACATATCGCAGTGTGGCCTGACCCGTGCTGCCCCTGGGCCCACACCCCTTCTGGGCCCCGATCACATCACTTCAATCTCTCGCCGCTCCTTTGCTTCAATCTCGCCGCTCCTGCTGTACCTGCCCACGCTCCAATCACCAACCTGGATTATGGTGACGTCCAATCCAGTCACCCTCTTCAGTGCCATTGCCCTCCTGCACCAACTCGCGCTGCTCCCTGGAGTGGTATACCTCCACACTAGTCCCAGGCCGTCGCTCGCTGCTCCTTTTAAGGCCCCGACCTGTCCCTGATGTTCCCTCGCAGGTCCGGGCCGCCACACTGCTCCCAGGCCTCTGCTCGCTGCTCCTTTTAAGGGCCCGACCTGCGAGGGCACATCCATCTATAGTAATGACTTGGTTGACGGGCGTGAGTGTAATGTAGCCAAATTTGCTGATGATACAAAGATCAGTGGTAAAGCAAGTTGTGAGGAGGACACAAAGAATCTGAAAAGAGATTATAGATAGGTTAAGTGAGTGGGATGTGAGGTCATCCACTTTGGTAGGTTAAAATAAAAAAAATTATTTAAATGGAGAGAGACTACAAAATGCTGCAGTATAAGGGGATCTGGGGTCCTTTTACATGAAACACAAAAAGTTAGAATGCAGGTACAGCAAGGAAGGCAAATGGAATGTTGGCCTTTATTGTAAGGGGGATGGAGTATAAAAGTAGGGAAGTCTTGTTTCAACTGGACAGGGTATTGGTGAGGCCACACCTAGTGTACTATGTACAGTTTTGGTCTCCTTATTTAAGGAGAGATATACTTGCATTGGAGGCAGTTCAGAGAAGGTTCACAAGGTTGATTCCTGAGATGAAGGGGTTGACATGAAGAAATGTTCAGCAGATTGGGCCTATACTCATTGGAGTTTAGAAGAATGAGAGATGATCTAATTGAAACATATAAGATAATGAGGGGATTTGACGGGGTAGATGCAGTGAGGCTGTTTCCCCTTGTGGTGGAATCTAGAACTAGGGGGCATAATTTCTGAATAAGGGGTCACCTATTTAAAACGGAGATGAGAAGGAATTTCTTCTCTGAGGGTCGTGAATCATTCTAATTCTCTACCCAGAGAGCTGTGGAGGCTGGGTCGTTGAATATATTTAAGGTGGAGATAGACAGATTTTTGAACTACAGTGGAGTCCAGGGCTATGGGGAGCGGGCAGGAAAGTGGTGCTGAGGCCAAGATCAGATCAGCCATGATCTTATTAAATGGCGGAGCAGGCTTGAGGGTCCAAATGGCCAACTCCTGCTCCTATTTCTTATGTTGTTATGCACACCCTGAGAGAATGCTGGAAGCCTGACTCACCTCCACACCATCCCTGCCCTCACTGCCGGGAGATGGATGTGACCCTAATATTCACAAAGGAACCTGATGCCAAACACACATGCACTCCTTTCCCAACATTCCAGTGTGTGTTATCCCAGAGCCTGATACACAGCTGGTGGGATTTCATTCAAAAGAGAACAGATTGCTGCATAGCCTATCATGTTTGTAACCTTCACATAACTGTAACCTTGATGTAACAACACATTACACTGTATACACCTGAGTAATGCACACCTTAACCACAGGGGGTGAACTTGTGGGAGACACTCCTCACCTGGTCATCCAGGTATATAAAGGGAGGTCCCACGCAGGGTCAGCACTTCTTGGTCCTGGGAATAAAGAGTCAGGTCACGTAGTGACCTTGTCTGCAATACATGCCTCGTGTGATTCCATAGTAAGGTGTAAGGACACTACATTAGGCAACGAGAAATGGGAATCAACGACCCACGAGGGTGGCCACCGGTAGCACAGAGGTACGGTACTGTGTTGGTGAGGACTGGGATGATTACGTTGAGAGGCTCCAGCAGAGCTTTGTCACGAAGGACTGGCTGGGAGAGGAAGTGGCTGGCAAGCGGAGGGCACATCTACTGACCAGCTGTGGATCCAAGATGTATGCGCTGATGAAAGACCTGCTCGCACCCGAGAAGCCGGTAGACAAGTCCTTTGAAGAGCTCAGCACTCTGATCGGTGAGCACCTCAAACCAGCGAGCAGCATACACATGGCCCGGCACCGGTTCTACACACAGCAGCGTCAGGAGGGTCAAAGAATATCGGGTTTTGTTGCGGACCTTTGGTGGTTGGCCAGTCTCTGTAAGTTCACAGTCGCCTGCAGGGGGGAGATGTTAAGGGATTTCTTCATTCAGGGCATTGGTCATGCCGGGATTTTCAGGAAGCTTATTGAAAACCAAGGACTTGACTTTGGAAAGGGCAGCGTTAATAGCTCAGACCTTTATGGCAGGGGAAGAGGAGACCAAGATAATTTATGCACGCAGCCCTGGTTCCAATGTGGCGATGAACCAGGGAGTTAACATTGTAAACGAGATTCAGAACCCCACAGGCAGGCAAGGGCAATTCGACACCGCCCAGGCAGCAACAGTCTCTTGGGTGGGCCAGCAACAGAGACAATGGCAGGGGGATCGGCAATTCACGCCATCACAAGGGACAATGCATCCTGGGATGGGACCAGTGACACTCAGCAACAGAGTGCTCAGGAGTAGTCAAAGAGACAATCAGAGAGGAAATCCTGTTAACAGTTCCTTTGTTCACAACAATCCCAGCTCATGCTGGAGGTGCGGTGGCAGACATGTGGCGAAAACCTGCAGGTTTCAACAATTTATCTGTAGAAACTGTAACTTCAGTGGACATCTGGCAAGAATGTGCAGAAAGTCCATAGCGAGGCTAGTCTACGAGGCAGAGTAACCAGACGAGGGGTCTGCAGGGCAGGGTGATGCTTGGGGCAAAACTATGGACGCGGAAGTCCAGCGGGTTCATGTGGCAGACGTCCACAGTTCATATACCAAAACGCCACCTATGATGATGAAAGTTCTATTAAATGGCATCCCGGTATGCATGGAGCTGGACACAGGAGCCAGCCAGTCACTTATGAGTGCCCAACAATTTGAAAAACTATGGCCACTCAAAGCCAACAGGCCAAAACTGGAACGCATTGACACACAGTTACAGACGTACCAGAGAGATCGTCCCAGTACTAGGCAGTGCAAACTTGGTGGTCACACACTGGATCGAAGAACTGGCTGCCACTCTGGATTGTCCCGGGGAATGGTCCCGCGCTCTTGGGGAGGAGCTGGTTAGCCGAGATGAACTGGAAATGGGGGGAAGCGCACGCCATCTCATCTGTGGAGCGAAGTTCATGCTCACAGGTCCTACAGAAATCCGAGCCACTTTTTCAACCAGGTGTCAGGACTTTTAAGGGCACCAAAGTAATGATACGCATCACCCCGGATGCCAGACCAGTGCACCACAAAGCCAGAGCCGTGCCGTATGTGATGCGTGAGACAATTGAGAGTGAGTTGGACAGGCTGCTAAGAGAGGGCATAATTTCGCCCGTTGAGTTCAGTGACTGGACAAGCCCCATCGTTCCTGTCCTTAAAGCGGATGGCTCAGTCAGGATTTGTGGCGACTACAAGGCCACCATCAACCAAGTGTCACTACAGGACCAATACCCGCTTCCGAGAGTGGAGGATCTTTTTGTCATGCTGACAGGTGGCAAGCTGTTCACCAAGTTGGACCTCACTTCAGCCTGCATGACTCAGGAACTGGCTGAAGAATCCAAGCTTCTGACCACCATCACTACGCCTGCACTCACTCACGGGAGTCCGCCCACGGAACTACTCATGAAACGCACGCTTAAAACGCGCTGTCCCTCATTCATCCAGCCCTGTCAGACATTGTTGAGGGCAAGCGCCAGTCCCAAATCAAGTGCCATGATCGCAACTCAGTGGGGAGATGCATAGAAATCGATGACCCAGTATTCATTCTCAATCATGCTTTGGGACCCAAATGGCTTGAGGGTACTGTAATTGGCAAAGTGGGGAATAGGGTCATAGTGGTCGGACTTAACACTGGGCAGATATGCCGCAAATATCTGGACCAAGTGAAAAAAAGGTTCAGCATGGACACTGAGGAACCTTAGGAAGATCATGAGATGTCACCCACACCACTGCCAGTGAACGAGCAACAAGAACATTCACCAGCATGCACAGTCCCTGCAGCCAGCAGGACAGGCCGGAATCACCTCAGGCAACAGAGACGCATGCCAAGGCCCAACCACCAGAGCCCCAACTGCGGCGCTCCACGAGAGAGAGCGTCGACCACCTGAAAGACTCAATCTTTGACCCAAAGACGCTGGGGGAAGGTGATGTCATGTTTGTAACCTTCACACAACTGTAACCTTTATGTAACAACACTGTAATGTCTTGTAATGCTTGTAGCTCCACACTGTGGATGTGGACGTATTGTGTACTGCAGCTGCATAGTTAATCATTAAAGAACAGGCAGCTTTCAAGAGAGTTCCGAGAGAGCAGCCTGCCATCTTAGGAAGCTGTGTGTGCTGTGCTCTGTAAAGATATCACAAACACTGTACACTGTATACACCTGAGTAATGCACACCTTGACCACAGGGGGTGAATTTGTGGGAGACACTCCTCACCTGGTCATCCAGATATATAAAGGGAGGTCCCACGCAGGGTCAGCACTTCTTGGTCCTGGGAATAAAGAGTCAGGTCACGTAGTGACCTTGTCTGCAATACATGCCTCGTGTGATTCCATAGTAAGGTGTAAGAACACTACAGCCGGTACCTGAAAGCATTCTCCCTGTGCAATGTCTGCACACTCCTGGCTGTTAGTCAATCTTGTGTTAATCAGGGGCCTTCCTCACTTTGCAGTGGGAAAGTTCCCACACTCAGTGGGTCAAACACATGTTGTCAGAGAGGAAGTGCACCCATCCCCCCACACGCACGAGGAGGAAGCTCCTCAATTCCTCGGGAACACACCGGGGAGGCGGTGGGAGATGGGGACGTTGGAGGAGAGCTGCTGAGAACACATGGTAATAGAAGGGATCGGTCTCAGTCCAGTCAGCTGTTACAGTCATAGCCAGAGAATCACCTGCAATGGCTTATCTTCCTGCTCCTGCACCGTTACCTCTGGTATTCCCCCAACGATCGATCCTTGGCCCCCCTCCTTTTTCTCATCTACATGCTGTCCCTTGGTGACATCATCTGAAAACAGTGTTAGTTTCTACATGTATATTGTGGACACACAGCTCTACCTTACCACCACCTCTCGACACCACTACACTGTCTCTAAATTTTCAGACTGCTTATCCAACATCCAGTACTGGATGAACAAAAATTTCCTCCAACTACATATTGGGAACAATAAAACCATTGTCTTTGGTCCTTGCCACAAACTTCGATCCCTCACCACAGAATGTGCGAGGGTCTCACACTCCAGGCTTCTTGCAGCTTGGTCGCACTCTGCTGCTTTTATCCGTGAAGCCAGTGAAGATGTGAGTGAGCCAAAGACTTTCCATTTAAGATCCAACTGTGATGTGTGTCCAATGGGTGAACAGGGTCAGCAATGAACGAGCTGTATCGTGTGCAGACTTCACATGGCTCAGCAGGAAATGAGTAACAGGTTGCTCAGCAACACATTGTGGGATGGATATCTGGGCCATGGCTACTGGCAACTGGGTAATCACCATAGAAAATGACTAAAGGACATCTCCCAGGAAGTGCAAGCTGCATTGCTTATGGCCGTCTCCTCCAGCCAGGTCTGTGGCCATGCTGTGCCCTGGGGAACCGGCCCTGCTGTGCCCCAGGGAACCGGGATCTGGGGAACCTGCTCTGGGGGACATGCCTTGGGGAACGGATCCTGGGGAACTGGGCCCTGGGGAATGGGCCCCTGGGAACCTGCCCTGGGGAACAGGCCCCTGGAAACCTGCCCTGGGGAACGGGCCCGAGAGAACTGGGCAACGGGCCCCAGGGAACCTGCCCTGGGGAACCTGCCTTGGGGAACGGGACCCTGGGAACCTGCCCTGGGGAACGGGCTCGAGAGAACTGGGCAACGGGCCCCAGGGAACCTGCCCTGGGGAACGGGCCCGAGAGAACTGGGGAACCAGCCTTAGGGAACGGGCCCCAGGGAACCTGCCCTGGGGAACCTGCCCTGGGGAACGGGCCCGAGAGAACTGGGGAACCGGGCCCTGGGGAACGGGCCCCTGGGAACATGCCCTGGGGAATGGGCCCGAGAGAACTGGGGAACCGGGCCCTGGGGAACGGGCCCCAAGGAACCTGCCCTGGGGAACGGGCCCCGGGGAATCTGCCCTGGGAAAAGGGCCCCGGGGAACTAGGGAACCGGACCCTGGGGAACGGGCCCTGGGAAACCTGCCCTGGGGAACGGGACCCGGGGAACCGGGCCCCATCATGCCTCGCCATCTCCCCTTTAAGGGCTCCGACAAGTGATTCCCTTTCGCCCTCTGGTGATCACCCAGTGCCAGGCCCTGGTTAGCTGGGACCTCACCACCCTGATTAACCTGAGACTGAGTCCGGAAGACCCAGTGAGACCAACACTCCTCCAACTGGTCACATCCTATTCCAGCTTTAGCCACCTCTCACAGGGCCTGTTAGTAGATCTGAAATGGACACTGACATTGAGATGCTGCTTTTCCAATGTGAAAACACACAGGATATTACAGAGTGTGGGAGAAATTGAATAGGATCTGGGTTTGTATCCGGGGCATGTTGTGAAGCTTAAATTGGTTCTCATGGTAATTATACCAATTAATTTAATTTAACCTGTAAAGCCACAGCCTGAGCAGCAGGAATGAGTCCAGCACTGGTAGGATTACCCCCCAACACTGAGCTACCGGACAGACATCATGAACTGGACAGGACACAATTCAGTGTGATGCAAATGGCAACTTTATTTCATTGCTTCTCCCATTCAAGGAAACTCCAATGGTCAAAACAATCACTGAAAACATAGCAAGTAATTAACATTCAGAATTACATTCACACATATTACATTATACTGCAATTGACTCTATACTGTTAGATTATACTGCAATTGTCTCTATACTATTAGATTACACTGCAATTGTCTCTATACTATTAGATTATACTGCAATTGTCTTTATACTATTAGATTACACTGTATTTGTCTCTATACAACAAGATTATTGTGATATTTTCACAGAGCACAGCACACACAGCTCCTAACATGGCAGGCTGCTCTCTCGGAAGCCTCCGGAAATCTGCCTAGTTCTTTTTATTATTAATTTGCACTTGCAGAACACAATACATCCACATCCACCGTGTGGAGCTACAAACATTACAAGCTTACAGACATTACACTGCTCCCTCCTTAATGAAGAAGTTATTATAACCAACATCATACATAACTTTCATGTTCATACATAACTTTCATTATTATACATAAAACAGGATATAAACTTTTTTTTTCCATATTTACAAATTTAACTTTACCACTTGTTTTCTGTTTTGAAGAGGATACCTTCGCTCCCGAACAGAACCTTCCAAACATGGTGTTGAATCTAAACTCATTCGAAGCTCATCCTGAGGAACATTTTCCTCCATAGAATTTCCTTGATTTTCCTTTGAACTCACTCTAACTTCAGGCTCTTTGTTTTCCTGACTCGGACTCAGACTTTCATTCTGATTCTCTCCTGGATTTGTTTCCAGTACATTGGATTTAGGATTTTCTACTGGTGGATCAAAACTATCTGATGAGTCAGAAATAATTGAATCATTCCCACCTTCAACTCCTTCCATGTTTGTAGCTAAAATATGATCAATATGAACAAACCTAACCATTATCAAACATCTTTACCAAATATGTGCGAGGACCACATATCTTCACCACTCTTCCTGGTAACCACTTTAACCATTTATGGTGATGGTTCTTCACTCTCACCTTCTGGTTTAATTTCACACTTCTCTCTTTTACTCTACCTCTATCATAATTTTCTTTCTGTTTTAATTGTGTCTCTTCTACGGACTGTGCCAAATTTGCCTTTAACAACAAGAATCTGATTCGTGGCTGTCATTTGAGAAACAACTCTGCTGGTGTTCTACCAGTAGTTGTATGAGGAGTATTTCGATATGTAATTAAAAAATTAGCCAATTTGTGATCCAATGACAACTGTCATTTCCTTGGATTTGGATCTAACATTTGTTTTATGAGGGCACGTTTTACAATTTGTAAGTGCACTCTGCTGCACCATTCGAAACAGGATGGTATGGTGGTACCTTGGTATGTTTCATACCATTTTTGCTCGTGAATTGTGCAAATTCTTCTGAACGAAATTGTGGTCCATTATCCGAAACAATCTCTTCAGGGAGGCCAAATGAAGAAAATAATTTTTGTAAAATGTCTTGTTGTTATTTTCCACATTGAAAACACCTCAACCCACTTCGAATGGCTATCAATCACAATAAACAATTGTTGTCATTCTAACTCAGCAAAATCAATATGTAGCCTTTGCCACACCCTGGGAGGCCATTTCCATGGCTGTAATGTACCGGTGGTAGTTGTTTGCTTACTGAATGACATGTTGTACACTGACTCACAATGTACTCTATATCTTTATCAAGACCTGGCCACCATAAATAACTGCATGCAAAACTCTTGATCAAGCACATTCCCAGGTGCTGGTCATGGAGGTCTCCTCATAATTTGGACCTGAATTTATTTGGTATAACCACTCTTGCACCCCACATGATACAATCTTTATTGACTGATAATTCATTCCTACGAATGAAGAATGGATGTGTATCTTTGTCTGTTACCTGGTTTGGCCATCCATTTGCAATATACTCATACACCTTTGACATCACTGGGTCACGTTTGGTTGCTCTATCAATCTCTTCAGCTGTGAGTGGCAGTTCATCAATGTATGAAAAATAAAACACTTCTTCCCTATCGGGTGTAATTTGTGATGGGAAAGGCAATCTAGACATTGCATCAGCATTACTGTGATCAGCTGATCATCTGTATTCAATATCATATGTATATGCTGACAAAATCAAAGCCCTTCTCTGCATTCAGGCTGCAGCTAATGTTGGAACTGGGGACTTTGGATGGAGGATTGCTGTTTGGGGCTTAAGGTCCGTAACGATGTTAAACTTACGACCATACAAGTATTTGTGAAACTTGTTGACCCCAAAAATTAATGCCAAAACTTCCCTTTCAATTTGCGCATAATTACTCTCACTGACACTGAGAGTGCATGAAGCAAAAGCAATTGGTCTCTCCTCCCCAATACTTAATACATGAGAGATTACTGTCCCAATTCCATATGGAGAGGCATCACATGCTAGCTTAATCTCCTTAGATATATCATAGTGAACTGACATGGTGCTCTCTACCAATTTGCTTTTACACTCCTTGAATGCCGTATCACATTCTTTTGACCACTTCCAATGGACCTGTTTTTTCAAAAGTTCATTCAGTGGATGTAATACTGTAGCCAAATTTGGTAGGAACTTCCCATAATAGTTCAAAAGACCCAAGAATGAATGAATTTCAGTGACATTCCTGGGAGTGGATGCATTTCTGATCTCATCCAATTTTTCCATGGTTGGATATAAACCATCTTTGTCTACTCTGTACCTTAAGTACTCCACTGAGTTTTTTAATAACTCATACTTACGAGCAGATACTCGTACTCTGTGCTTCTCTAGCCGCTTGAGGACTTAATTCAATATGTTATTATGAATTTGCCTATTTGGTGCTGAAATTAGTATGTCATCCAAATAACATACTACCCCTTCAATACCTTGCAAAATCTGCTTCATCACCCCTTGGAATATGGCAGGGGCAGCAGACACTCCAAACGGTAGCTGATTAAATTGATATAGGCCGAGATGAGTATTTATAGTTAAACATGACTCAGACTCCTATATTCGGCAATGTATTGGGGACATTACCCTCTAGAATCTGGTTTACGGTTACTTTATAATTACCACACAATCTTACCTCACCATCGGACTTAAGTACAACAACAATGGGTGAAGCTCAATTACATCGATCTATCTTCCAAATAATGTTCTCAGTCTCTAGTCTTTTGAGTTCTTGCTCAACTTTCTCCTTGAGTGCATATGGTACGGAACGTGGCTTGTAGTAAACCGATCTAGCGTTCTTCTGTACCCTGACACTCACCTTGAAGCCTTGGATCGGACTGCCCGTTTCGCAGAACACCTTCGGATACTTTTTGATAACCTCATCCTTGGATGAAAATCTCGCTTCCACACAGAAAATCTGATTCCAATCCAGCTTCACTGAGCTCAACCAATTTCTTCCTTGTAAGGCATTCTTGTCTCCTTTCACTACTATTAGAGGCAAGTTCTGAAATTGATCTTTATATTTCACCGGTACGGTGATACGGCTTACCACAGGGATTTTATCTCCCGAGTAGCCTCGCAGCTCTATCTTGGATTTCTCCAGTTCGAAATCACGCAATTTGTTGAGGTACAGCAACTCCGGTACTACACTCATGGATGCACCCGTGTCAATTTCCATTGGTATCTTGAATCCCACCACATCTATGTGGATTTTGATGCTTTCCGAATCGCTGTCCGTTAACCTCGTGCTCCTGATGACGTGTAACTCTTAACATCTCCTCGTCCTGTTGTTGTTCTTCCATGCTATGTAATTTCTTGGGATTTCTACTCATAGCTTTGAACGCTGGACTCATAGCTTTAGAAACTGGTTTACCCTTCAGTCGGCATGCCTTCACAAGATGCCCAGTCTTCCTGCAGAAGAAACACTCTGCCTTCATGTATGGACAACTTTGAGCAATGTGTTGTCCCAGGCACATATAGCACGACTTCGACGCTCTGTTAGAACTTCTCATTTCTGAGACTTTTGGCCCCCACCATCTTTTACTTTGAACCTGCAGGTGATTTACCTCGTTTGACTGACGACCATAATTATTATTTAATTCTCGGGAATATTGTTCGGCCATGCTCATCGACCTCGCTGTCTGACAAGCAATCTCAAAAGTCAAGTCATCCGTCATCAATACCTTCCTTCTGATCACATTATTTTTCACCCCACAAACAAAATGATCCCGTAATGCTCGGTTTTGAAGGTTTCCAAAATTACAGTGCATCGATAGCTTTTTTAATGCTACGATGTAATCACTGATAATTTAATCAGCCTTTTGATTCCGAATCTCAAAACGATAGCTTTCAGCAATTTCTAATGGTTTGGAGTTATAGTGCTGCTCCAGCTTTGTTAAAATCTCTTTAAGCGTTGTGTCCTTTGCCTCGTCAGGCACAAGCAGATTTACAAGGGTTTCGTATAATGCCGGACCTGCCTCCAATAAGAAGATCACTTTCTTACGTTCCAAGACAGCCCGGTTCTGGACTGCATTGTCTGGAACTTCGATTATATTATTTGCAGTTAAAATTCATTTCCAGCCGATCCACATATGCTTTAAAACGTACCCGGTCATGTCTATATTCCCACAAATGTCTGATTACACCTGCCATTTTAATCTCTAGCTGTTCACACCGTGTGCTGTAGTTTACGTCAGATTTTGTAGCTTTTTTCCAAAGCTTTTTTTTCGGCTGGCTGAATCCTTCACCAACAAAATTTAAGCTTTTAATCATCCGAAAAATCTCATGTCGCTGCCAAAAGTGATATATTCACAGAGCACAGCACACACAGCTCCTAACATGGCAGGCAGCTCTCTCGGAAGCCTCCGGAAATCTGCCTGGTTCTCTTTATTATTAACCCTGCATCTGCAGTACACAATATGTCCACATCCACAGTGTGGAGCTACAAACATTACAAGCTTACAGACATTATAATTATGCTGCAATTGGCTCTATACTATTAGATTATACTGCAATTGTCTCTATACTATTACATTATACTATTGTCTCTATGCTATTACATTACCCTTGTGGTATTGGGGGTAATGTACTGACATGGATAGAGAACTCGTTGGCAGACAGGAAGCAGGGAGTCGGGATAAACGGGTCCTTTTCAGAATGGCAGGCAGTGACTAGTGGAGTGCCAAAGGGCTCAGTGCTGGGACCCCAGCTATTTACAATATACATTAACAATTTAGATGATGGAATTGAGTGTAATATCTCCAAGTTTGCGGATGACACTAAACGGTGGTGGTGTGAGCTGTGACGAGGACGCTAAGAGGCTGCAGGGTGCCTTGGACAGGTTAGGTGAGTGGGCAAATGCATGGAAGATGCAGTATAATGTGGATAAATGTGAGGTTATCCATTTTGGGGGCAAACACACGAAGGCAGAATATTAACTGGATGGCAGCAAATTAGGAAAAGGGGAGGTGCAACGAGACCTGGGTGTCATGGTTCATCAGTCACTGAAAGTGGGCATGCAGGTACAGCAGGCAGTGAAGAAGGCAAATGGTATGTTGGCCTTCATAGGTAGGGGATTTGAGTATCAGAGCAGGGAGGTCTTAATGCCATTGTACAGGGCTTTAGTGAGGCCTCACCTGGAATATTGTGTACAGTTTTGGTCTCATAATCTGAGGAAGGACGTTCTTGCTATTGAGGGAGTGCAGCGCAGGTTCATCAGACTGATTCCAGGGATGGCTGGACTGTCATACGAGGAGAGACTGGATCAACTGAGCCTTTATTCACTGGCATTTAGAAGGATGAGGGGGGATCTCATAGAAACGTAGAAGATTCTGATGGGACTGGACAGGTTAGATGCGGGAAGAATGTTCCCGATATTGGGGAAGTCCAGAACCAGGGTTCATAGTCTTAGGATAAGGAGCAGGCCATTTAGGACTGAGATGAGGAGAAACTTCTTCACTCAGAGAGTGGTTTACCTATGCAATTCCCTGCTGCAGAGATGATGATGCCAGTTCATTGGATATATTCAAGAGGGAGTTAGATATGGTCCTTACGGCTAAGGGGATGAAGGGGTATGGAGAGAAAGCAGGAAAGGGGTACTGAGGGAATGATCAGCCATGATCTTATTGAATGGCGGTGCAGGCTCGAAGGGCCGAATGGCCTACACCTGCACCTATTTTCTAGTTTCTATGTGTCTGTACTATTAGATTATACTGCCATTGTCTCTATCACCATTGGATTATACTGCAATTGTCCCTAAACTATTAGATTACACTGCATTTGTCTCTATACTATTAGATTATACTGCAATTGTCTTTGTTGGGAGAAAAACCTCGAGGTAGAAATAAATGAACTCTGAGACTACGTTAGAGATTTGAAAACACACACAGTTTATTAATACAAGGTACCAGGGGAGTTGTATGCAGGTCCCGCAACCAGGCAACAACTCAATTTGGGTTTACAAAAAATGAGTATTTAAATTCATAAACTGCAAAGGTCACATGTCACTGCTTCTACATTTGGCATTTCAAAAAGCATCTACACAAGGAGTCTTTTTCGTCTTTGGCCGGCTTACTTCGTTATCTTCGGCCTGCGTCTGGTGTGATTGGTTTCTTTCTTGCTCAGCGTCTTGTGAGCTTTTCGCAATTGCTTTTCTCATTCTGTCATATAGTACATTTTCTAAAGCACAGCAATTTCGCACGAACACTATTAACCCTTCAATTCCTCATTTGGCCAAAAAATTTTATATACATAATTCTAGGCCAACGTATACTCGGTCTTCATGAAGAAATTAGTGATGTGATCTGCCGGTTTCTGAGTCCCGGGGTCTCCACTTCGGGGTGCAGGTTCCCATCTCCTGTCGCATCTCATTCTGCTGCTTGTAAAACCTCATCATATAGGTATTTTGGGCGTGTGTACGCCACCTTCTGAGACACTGCAAGGTTCTCGTAGTTTGAGGGCGGTTGGGTTACAGGTCTGCTCTATAGTAAAGATGACAGTGCTTTGCTTATACAACATTTAAATAACATACATAGGCAATACAGCATTATTACCACCACCACAAAGGTAACCAGACCTTGGATTTGTGACATTCCCCTGGACCCGAACCACCCTGAGAACCAGTCCCACAATGTGGAGGCTGGTTGTTGCTTAAGCTTTTTAACCTCTTCTTGGATATGCTCTGTCAGATTGGTAATTTCTTCCGAGCTATCCGGGATGTATGAACAACATTCGGCCCTGCTGATGGCACAGGTTCCCCCTTTTTCTGCCAACACATAGTCAAGGGCCATCTGATTTTGCAGAGCTACTGTGCGGAGGGCTACCATCTCTGCATTAACCTTAACTAGGGCTTCAGCTGTATCATTGGCCACCTGTTCCAGGGCGGAAACCATGTTAATGGATTCCCTTGCCAATTTACCAGCTCCATACCAGGGAAACGCAATGGCAGAGAATCTTTCAGTCTCCGTGATGGCTCGTCTGGCTCTCCGCTGATGGTCCTTCAGAGAACCCAGATGATACATGTAGGGTACGCTATAAGCCAGATAACAAGAACCCGTCCATTCCCGGGGCAACCAGGGGTAGGCCCTGTGACCGCACACAAAATGAGTCCCGTTGTAGGGGGTATACTTATTTATCGCTGGGGGGTCCCATTGGACCGAAAAGTCGCCGTTTCCGTTTAATGACGGGAGTGTCACCCTACCCCCTTCGGCAGGCAAGGTAAGGCTATATGTGTAGTTACTGTACCCCACAATAGGATCTTCCGGTCGTCCCTGCCTTGTGAGACATAGCCCCCCTCCTTGTCCCTTCTTACACCTTGTTCTCAGGAACGGTGGTAGATAGGAATCGTTATCACTACATTGTGGGCGGATTCCTTCCTCCGAGTGTGTGGGGACATGGGCACAGACCCAACAGCTGGCAATATTGGCTTTCTTGGCATAGGTGTGTGACATGTACAAAAAAGTGTTCACATACAACTCTCTCTTGGTCCGTGGGGGTACTCTGGCCTGAGTCCTCCCTAGGCCACATATTACAATTACACAAAAAAGCAAACTGCACATAATATCGTGTAACACATTCATCATTTCTTCCGGCGTTTTCTGCTGATGCGTCCGCCTTCAGTTTCCTAGAATGTGTATGAAGGCAGGGTTATTTGTTTTGTTCACTTGTACTGGGGTCATTGGATTCATATTCTTTGAGCTGAGACCAACGTTTCCATCGGCCAACCCCACCCATATCTATGCAGGCACACGTATCTCCGCTAATTAGGACTTCAAATGGGCCAGACCAACAGACATTTTATCATTACCTTTGCGCCTACCTGCGGGACCTCCCCCTGGTCCTCCAATTCCTTCTGTTCATCTCTGCCTGCTTGCCGTTCCCTCACTTCCTTCCTCAATTCCTTAAGTTGCTTACTCAGTTCCAAGACGTACTTTCTAATCCGATCCGTCAGGGGTCCTACGTCGGATGCCCCAGTTATGATTCCTTCCGGCAGGTGCATCGCCCTGCTTGTCATCAACTCATATGGAGTTAATCCTGTCACTCAGTTAGGAATTGCCCTTTATCTCATCAAGATTGTGGGTAGTAAATCCGCCCAAGCTTGTCCCGTCTCTTGGATGGCTTTTGTTAGGGATGTTTTAAGTTTCCTGTTCATACGTTCTACCATCCCAGAGCTTTGCGAGTAGTAGGGGATATGAAACTTCTGTCTAATACCCAACATAGCACACATCTCCTTCATTATTTGTCTGGTAAAATGGGTTCCCTGGTCGGAATCAATTTGGATAGGGACGCCCCAATGTGGGATTACTTCCTCTGCCAATATTTGGGCCAGCGTGATTGCAGTGCAGTTTCGCATGGCGAACGCTTCTACCCACCGCATAAACTGATCTATTATTACTAGACAGTATTTCTTGCCCGTTGAGGATGGTAACGGTCCCGTGAAGTCTATCTGTATAAAGTCCCATGGCCCCCTTTGTCATGGTTGGTGAGCCATTCTAACCTTAACGGCCTTTCCTGGGTTGTGCTGGGCACACGTGACCATTGCTGACAGTACTTAGCTACGTCCCGTGCCATTCTTGGCCACCACCAATCCCCAGTTATGTTTGTTATCATGACGTTCCATCCGACATGACTGATGCCGTGGTGTAGTTCCATGAGCATTTGTCGAAAACAAGCCAGGGCTATCACCTTCCCATCTTTCCTCCATATGAAGTCGTTACCCTGGCTCCCTCCTTTTGTGCCCCAATCTTTCTTTTCTTCATCACTTACATCGGCATGTAATCTCACAATGTCTATATCTTCCCTGGTAATGATACTACATACAACTTCTTCCTGCACTTCTAAGGATATATCTGCTTCCTGTGCCGCTTTATCCGCTGCTTCATTGCCCCGTTGGACATTGTTTACGACTTTCTGGTGAGCCTTAACCTTGATCACTGCTGCCTCTGTGGGTTTACTGGCTGTGTCTAATAGTAGTCTGATTCAGCCCTCATGTTTGATAACCTCCCCGCCCGAAGTGACGAACCCTCTCCTTGTCCAGGCAGTCATGTAGTCATGGACTACCCTGAAGGCATAGCGGCTATCCGTATATTTGCCTGCCGGCCTTCGGCCAGTTGGAGGGCTTCAGTCAGGGCAGTGAGTTCAGCTACTTGGGCCGACAGTCCTCCATCTAACCTTCCCTTTCGGACAGTGTTTAGCGCTTCGTCTACCACTGCCCATCCCGTATGCGGGATCCCCTGAATATATTTCCGGGACCCATCCACGTACAGGGTCAGCTCAGGGTTTTCAAGGGGAATCTCACTTATGTGTCCTGGTGAGTCCTCCCATTCCTGTGCCTGGTACTCATGAGGCTCACCCACGGATAAGAGGCCCTCTGACGGCTTCTCCCCCCGTGTCTCGTACAATTTTCACGGATCCATGTAAGGGAAGTAATACTGCTTCCCATTTGGCCTGGCGGACGTTGAACACGGAGCGCAATTTCCCGGTGTTGAGCATTTCCACCAAGGTATGTTTGGTATGTAGTATAACCTCCCCTGTCATTACTACTGGCTCACTAACTTTCACCGCCCATGTTGCGCAGTCCAAGGCTGCTACACGTCTTGACAGACCTCCTGTCACAGGCGACTGTTGGGTGGAATAGTAAGCTACTGGGCGGGCTCGGTCTCCATGCATTTGAGTAACTACATCTCTGTAAAACCCGCCCTCGTTTTCACAATGAATGTGAAACGGTGCATTCATATGTGGCAGTCCTCGGCCTGGTGCCGACATCAGGGCTTCCTTTATCTGGCCGTATGCTGTTTCTTGTTCCGGGCACCACGCCACACTTTCTAGAGCTGGTTTTCCTCCTTTAACTAGTCTCTGTATGGGTTCCGTGATTGCCGCGAAGTTGACTACTGTATGACCGACAGTAGTTAAAGAGTCCTAATACCTTACGCACTCCTCGGACCATTTTCGGTCGGGTCATAATGCGAATTGCTTCCTTTCTGTCGTGGGGCATTGTTTTTGTCCCCTGCGACAGTTGGTGTCCCAAGTACTGTACCTCCTTCAATCCGATCTGAGCTTTCTTAGGGTTTACCTTAAATCCTGCTTTCTTTAAGGCTTCTAGGGTTTCTATTAGAGCTCCCATATGTTCTCTTTCATCCTCTGAGGCAATCGACAGATCGTCCACATATTGGAGGATGGTACTTAGGTAAATCTACGGTCTCCAAGGCTCGACTCATAGTTCGGTGAAATATGGCCGGACTGTTGTGAAAACTCTGGGGCACTCGTGTCCAAGTGTACTGCCTATCTCTGACCATGAATGCGAATTTATCTTGGGACTCCTGGACTACTGGTATGGACCAAAATCCATTAGCTATATCTAAGACCGTGAATATTTTATGTTCTAGTTTCAGTCCATTAAATATGGTCGCTGGGCTTGCTACGATGGGGTGTTGGCGGGGAGTTACTTTGTTTACCGCCGTATAGTCTATGGTCAATCGGTATGACCCATCTGGTTTCTTTACGGCCAGGTTGGCGAGTTCGTAGTGCTTTCGGCTTCCTGAAGGACACCGCTCCGCAAGAGGTCCTGCACTATTTGTTTTACGGCCTCTCGGGCTTCAGGTTTAATGGGGTATTGCTTATGAGGAGTGTGTTCGGGCCCAGTAATGACCACTGGCTTGGTCTTTACCAGCCCACAATCCTGCTTTGATTGAGCTCACACTTCCCTCATTTGTTCGCATAATGGGCCGTAGTCTCCTGCTGTATCCCAATCTCGGGTGAGAAGTTGCACACTTCCGACCGTTGCGTGATTGTGCAAATTAGTCTGTTCCCCATATGTCGTAGTTTTGCGTCCTCCCTTATTTCTCCAAACTATTCTCTTATTCTGTGGGTCTATTGTTGCCCCTAACCGTTCCAGGAGGTCGATCCCCAATATGTTCCCTTCTGCATTTGGGCATACATAAAATTGTGCCGGGATCAGAATACCGGCAACTCCAACAGAATTACTTCACTCTGGTGGGCTTTGGTGGCAAATCCTCCTACGCCAGTTATATGGACTACATGTTTAGTTGTAGGTGAGGGAATATCTGTCATAGATACCGATGCTCCGGTATCCAACAACATATCACACTGCCGGCTCCCTAACAGCGCTGTTATGTGAATACGCAGATCCTCTCCCTGCCCACGGGGGCTGCTGGCCTTCAGTCCTTCTCTAAGTCCCTCAACACTGTGATTAGCTGCTGTCGGTTCATCTCCTCTACTCTAAGGCCTGACTGACTATTTCTTTTCTCCTTGGGCACCCACCATTTATCAGTGGCATGTCCCTTTTTCCCACAGTTGTCACATCGGACGGTTGGCCTTTTGGGGCCCCTACAGTCGATGGCAAAATGACCCGTCTTGCCACAGTTGTAGCATTCCCCTCGGCCCGCTAGCCGCGGCCACTTCTTGTTTTATTCTCCCAGAGTTAATGAGGCATGCCCACTGGACAGCTTGGTCATAGGTGTCCGCAACTACCACCCCCATTTTTAAGATCTTTTGATAGTCGGCTGGAATGCCATCCTTAGACATTTTCACGAAGACTGAGTCATCTCTGTTCAGAGCCGCCTGTCCCGAGGATTCTTGGTATGGGAACCATAACCTCTCTCTGTGGTCATTGGCGTTTTCGCCCTTTTTCTGGCAGGTCTGCATTATCAATCGCCAATTTGGAGTGGATGCTCCCATTAAGGCCTGTACTACCTGGATGAACCCCGTTCTGGCAGCGTCCTGTTGTGCCCTTATGGCACCCACGGCAGGTATCCATGTGCCGTCACTGTGAGGGGGTGCTAGCCCTGTCCACCGGTCCTTTGAACACTTAGCCCAAACTATTTGGTGGACATCTCGCTCATGCATATCGTGGGTCTCATACAATTCTTCTAACTTTTGCCAAAATTCTACATTTCTCTTCCGTGGTTGTAGACTCCCCAAATCCTGATTCATCATTTGTTTTTCTGTGGGGGTGAAAGTGTAGTATTGATATTGGGGGTTCCCTCCCTGTGCGGTTACCCAAAGGGGTAACCTTAGGGGTTACCCTAAGCGGGGCTGCCCTTTCTGTATTTACTGAATTTGACCCTTCCATCTCGGTCTCCTCATCAAAGGGAGGAGCTGAGGCCGCTACTGTGATAACATAAGTCGGAGGGAGGTCATAATCTGATCCCCCCACTTGCCGGTTTGTTCATACCGCTCTCTCCACTTATTATTCTTGGCTTCTGTTTCCTTACTTTTCTCTACTAATTGTTTGCTTTTACTTTGTAACACACATAACTGATATACTAAAAGTACTCCGGCTTTCTTTGCCTTTTTCTGTTTCTGTTTCTCCCACCAATTCTTTTGCTCCTTGGGGACAGCCAAGGGATCCCACCCATCTTTAATCATTTTATCTATTAAGCCTTTCTGGTCATCTTCATAGAAACTATTACGAGACCCTCCTGACCCCATTCAAGGTCTTCCCCGACGCCGTTATGTGATCTGACCTTCCCTCGCTTCCTCTGTGAATGAGTCTCTTCACACGGGACTACTTCTACTTCGTCACTTATTTATTGCGATGGGATTATCCCTGAGCTCTCCCACCAGTTTATGCTTATCACACAGTCATTCACAGGTTTCCGCCGTCACTTTGACCTCCCGGTGTTCCCTTCGACCTTAATCCTTGGCCATCACGTGGGGCATTTGCCCTCTTAATTCCGGCTCAAGTTAGGTGATTGAGATAGTGTGTGACAATTGAAGTGACGGGGACACTCGTTTCTCTTACACACCACTTATCTTACTTATATTCTACTTTATTTCTACTCACTGTGTCTGTTATCAAACCTCTCCAAGTCTCACTTGTTCGTTGAGTGTCCGGCAGTCTCACCCCTGCCGGTTCGACGTTCCAATTTCTGGGATGTCGTGAAATCCGACCTTATCCCCGTACGTTCGAGTCTTGGTCAGGAGGGCTTACTGGTACACCTTGCTCGCAGCGCCAAAACTGTTGGGGGGAAAACCCCGAGGTAGAAATAAATCTACTCCGAGACTTTACGCTAGAGAATTAAAAACACACACAGTTTATTAATACAAGGTACCAGGGGAGTTGTATGTAGGTCCCTCAACCAGGCAACAACTCAATTTGGATTACCAAAAATGAGTATTTAAAGTTGTAAACCGCAACTTTGCAAAAAGCGTCTACACAACGCGTCTTTTTCATCTTTGACCGACTTACTTCCTTATCTTCAGCCAGCGTCTGGTGTGATTGGTTTCTTTCTTGCTCAGCGTCTTGTGACCTTTTCGCAATTGTTTATCTCATTCTGTCATATAGTATATTTTCTAAAGCACAGCAATTTAGCACTAACACGATTAACCATTCAGTCTCTATACCATTGGATTATGCTGCAATTGTCTCTATACTATTAGATTATGCTGCAATTGTCTCTATACTATTACATTATGCTACAATGTCTCTATACCATTGGATTATACTGCAATTGTCTCTATACCATTAGATTATACTGCAATTGTCTCTATACTATTGGATTATACTGCAATTGTCTCTATATTATTCGATTATGCTGCAATTGTCTCTATACTATTGGATTATACTGCAATTGTCTCTATATTATTAGATTATGCTGCAATTGTCTCTATAACTATTAGATTTTACTGCAATTGGGTCTATACTGTTAGATTAGACTATAATTGTCTCTGTTGCAGGGCGCTTCCGAAGGCAAAGGCACCTGCAGGGCATATGTATGTACGTGTGTATAAAATGGCTGCTAGATATAAAATGGCTGCCAGCAATTTTGCAAAGCATGAGGGGAACTCAACTGGCTGATCTAGCCACATTCCTAGGTAACTGATACAACTGTGTTCCTCACACAGGCACACACAATTAAGTCCAAATCAGCACATTCCGAAACCCAGACCCGATGTCTCTGCCCAATGGTACAGAATGGAACTCTGTAATTGTATTAAGATAAGAAAGCTAGGCTCAGGCAGAACCCAAGGACAGTAGAGATAAGGGGGTCTGGAGAACATCACGAGGGCATGAGATGATCACCCAGTCCTCTGGTGACAGGGGGCCAACTCCATTCGTCCAGAGGAATCGATTTGTAATCTATACTCATTATGATTGAATTGTGTCCAGCTGAAGTAAGCTATGTAACTGTAGCAAACTGTCGTAAAACATACAAGTATTGATGAACTCCTTTGTTCAGTGGAGAGAAGTGCCTGGAGTAGCCCAGAGGCTTCCTCCCCGCCGGCGTAATAAAGACCGTTTTGAAATTGGAACTGACCCAGTGTGGCGAGTGATTCTTCCAGGAAAACATTCGCGCTAACAGTGGCATCACGAACAGGATTCCAAAGTCGCTGGACACCCTTAGAAGAACTAGGTGAGTACAGACCTTTCCCCGGGGGCAGGCGGTGCACAGCAACCAATGAATACTAAACCTGTGAACGGAATCGGACCAATAGGCAAAACGGTGGTAGGTAGTTCGTTAAGGAGGCATAGAGCGCTGTCGGGAATTGCTTTAAGTATTTAAGGATTGCATTATAAGCCTGTTGTAAGAAATTATCACAGACTTGTGACCCGGCAGTAAGCCAAGGGACGGTCTACTACAAGTTAGCTGAAAGCGGATCTCTGAGAGTAGATTCCTAATGGTTCTAATCCAATCCAGAAATGGCCAATGTACCAACAAAACCGAGTAGGGGCCAGAAAGGTCCCTTACCCACCACCTGGCGGAGAAACAAAAGAAAGTAATAGAAAAGGCCTGGGTTCTGATTCTTCGAGCCCATCTAAAATTAACAGAGAAAGTAAATCAATCAGGTATTAATCTATCATGTATTAATTGTAACTTGCGTAATTATGTAATGCCATAAAAAAAACCTGATAGTGATTATCTTAAGTGATGTATGGATCCAAAAATAGAGTTGGCCAAACAATAAGCTTTGTTGAATGAAGAGAGGCTTTTGTGAATGCCTGTCTTTGAATGAGAATGTTTGTGTGATTTTTGACTGCGGAATATTTGAGGTGGGAATTCATGAATTTTTCTCGTGTCTGAAAGCCTCTTTGAAAAAAAATGGTAGAGCTGTCTATTTGTTTTAGCTCCACCCACTTTTTCAGACAGAGTGAAAGTTTTTTAACCCTTTGCAGTGTTGTCCTGTACGTGGAAAGTTTTAAGAAAATGTGAACCTAAAATTGAATTACATTTTAAGTTAGAAATGAAGGTGCGTATTTATTCGGATGATAAGTTACGGAGTTAGGAAATGCACAAAGGATATGTTTCTTGAGCAAAAGATAAAAAAATACATGGTCCCGGTGTTTTTTTTTAATTATTTGACAAACGCACTTACTTGTCAAAAGAAAACACACAATCATTGATTACATTGGGTTGAAAGACATAAATTTAGTCTAGGAATGAGATAAAGAATGGAGAAGGGAAGTTGTAATTGCCTTGAAACTGGAACATTTGAGATAATGGAAAGCAGCTTTCAAAGCCTACGTGCTAGACTCTCTTCTAGTTATGGAAAAGAGGAAAAAAGATAAAGACTCAACCTTGAAAGAAAACAAATTGAACGAATTTGAAAGATAAAGTGTTTTCGATTGTCTGATGATTTTAAATTAACAATTTACGGAAACTCAAGCCCCCTGTGTAAGATACAAAGCCTAATTTGAAGAAAGGAGATCTAAGTGAAAAAAAGACGTAACGTACTGAATAAGTGCTGGAAAAAAAGTGTTTGCGATGGAAAAAGACATAACTTACTAAATACTAGTTGATATTGGTTGTGAAAAAGATATTGGTTTAATTGGGAAAAGGAAGAAAATAAATTGGAGAGGTGAAAGATGCTCTACATTGATAATGATTTTAAATTACAAGAAAGTTTCACTGCAGTTTGAAAGATTTCCAAAATGGACGCTGTTTATCAAGAAAAGTCCCGAACAATCTAAACAAGCAGGAGGGTTTTGAAAATAATGAGGAGAAAAGAACTAAGCTATGCGAACTCAGCACAGAAAGAAAAAACTGGGAATTAGAAAATCTTACTGAATTTTAAAATTCTTATAGAAAATGGAACTGGCACAGAAGTTCAGATTTTGTGCCGAGAGAGAAATAAAACACAAAATTTACCCAGTGAATGGGGCCGTTAAAAAAAAATGAAATTTTGGAATGTATACAGCTTGTGTGAAAATTGGATTTCAGTAAACAAAATAGCTATTAAAAATGTGTGGTCTCATTGTAAATCAATTTAAAAAAAAATCTTTGGCAAGTACTTGAATTAGAAGTTTAGAAAAAATTGGAGTTTAATCTAAAATGCTGTCTTTCCCGATGAGAAGATTTTTATTTATGACGGCTTTACTAATGATTTCTGCTGTTTTAATGATTCCTAATTTCTATGCAAGTTTTGAAGGCACAACGATTTGGAAAAAAATTTCGGATGATTACCCGAAGTCATGTAATGACATCAGGCCTTCTTACAAACCTGTAAAGGAGTTAACCCTTTCCATTGACAGTTGTTTTATACTGGACATTATTAATTTGGATTTCTTAATATAATAATAGAATAAACAGACAGAGGAAATGTGATAGTCAGAATAAAAAATAAAACAGAACTAGCCTATTTAATAATACTCGCCTGCTTCAGAGGACAGATAGATACCCAAACAAAACAAATTCAAGAGTTAAAGTTAAAATAAGCTGGAAGAGATTTAAAAAAAAAACAGGACCAGGTGGATAGTGCAGTGCGCAGCCATAGCACCATTACCTACGGCAATAGAGCCAATGTACCCCACGGTGGGTAAGTGTAGTCCACAAACCCAACCTAACCGTAAACCAGACTGGGATAACTAGTGCGGAGTAGAGTGACCTCGACATGCATGGATAAAAGATGAGTAGATCAGAACCTAACACCTGGTGACAACCAGGCTATCTGTTTAAAATTTGCAGATAAAACACTCACCGAGATGGGACTGCAGTGGCTACTTCGGCCCTGGGGACTCATGATACTGGGAACCTTAAGGCCCAGGCAAGCACTGGATAATACAGATGGACTACGAGAGATACAGCACACGCAGGTAAGACATAACTACATGAACTATGGGGCTTTGTTTAATTTAACTAACGGAATATGCATCCCAGCAGCCAAAGACTGGAGCAAGGTCAGAACTTATTTTAACACATAATGTTAAGCATGAAATTGTGCCTGATCTGATCAATATCTCAGGCATACGAATGCTGGAATATTGTACGGAACAAGCAAGAAATATGTATAGTGTATTAAGCAAGGTTGTAATGCAGCAAGCTTCCGATGCCGTGGGTGCCAGTAGATTCCGAGGACAGGAGCAAGTTCATAGGACCAAAAGGGGAATAGTTAATGATGCTGCTACCGGTTTTAACGCCGGAACCTCCATAGTAAACTCACTGGATATACAAGGACTAAACGAAAAGGTGGAACAATTTAAAGGGGTGATGAAAGGACTATTAGAATGGGCAGAGCAGAATCAGGAAAATCAAGCCAAGCTAGGAAGAGAGGGTGCAGAAATTCAACTAGATGAAATTTCTGTTCTAGAAGCTCATGCCAAAACAATTAATAGCCTTATCGACAGAGAAAAGGAAGATGCTGGAAGGCATAGACAGGGACACGCTTATGGCTTATAGATGGTGGGGCAGATATGCCACAACCTCGATCAGATCCAAAGGTGGGGGGGCGGTGGGGGTGATCGACTGGATAGATAGCTCACATCTGGCTCGACTGGCAAAACGAAAAGGGGCACTGGATAACTGTATCTTGAAAGGACTAACCAGAGTACACCCGATGGTCCCTGACTGCCAGATGGGCAAAGCTACCGGAGTGGAAATAGTCATGATGATTCCCATAGTCACACACGACTCGTGACCGTTTCCCCTGTACCAGCTGGAAAATATTGGGGTAATACGGGAAAGCACCTCCCTCCATTACTATCTGACCACGACCTCTGCTGTCCGCAGAAACAACACACTCTATGGGATCTCCTTAACGGGATACAAGCAAAGGGGTGACATAACGGTGTGCCCTCACCCAGTGGGACAAGGAGTGCGGGTTCAATCGAACCGATGGATGCGTATTAGAGACAGTATCTGCCAGGGCAGGTTACGGGGGCAAAGGGAAATACTATGTCTCGACTACGGAACGCTCTTACCAGTATAATGGTTTACAGTGTCAGATCCCACAGCCAAACTTTTGCTTTACCCCTCTACGACCTGTTACTATTGGACAAGCCCACATTATCCAGGTTAGACACCGAGGTACCAAAATCATTAATGCCACCGATCAGCTTCATGATCACCTACAGGATTGTGACGAGCCAGAACAGGTCCCTATCCCACATTTAGCTGAGCAACTAAGGGAACTAAGAGTCAGAGTGGGCCAGTCTGTCAAGCTCTACCATCAACTACAGGCAAAGATTGAAATACTAGAGAAGGATACCGACACAGAGTTACAGGATGAGAGTTGGGGGAGGAGGGTTTGGAACTGGGGGATGAATGTAAACATACACCCCTGGATTCGAATAATATCGCACATACTGGTCGGGGTACAGCTGGTCTTTGCACTGACATGGGGTGCTATGGCCTGTCGGACCTGCAGGCATTATGCATGGCAAAGGAGAATCAGAATCAGAGCTCAAGCGAATAAAGAGATCTGTCCAGCAGAGGGACAGGGGAATTTGAACTATATCAATTTGATCTAAGCAACCGGAATTCCTGAAACCACGTGACCGGCCAGCACGCTGAGGCAGGGAGTACCGGGTAGTACGTAAAGATATAAATGGGGTAATAAATTATAACCAATGTTGTCGGTTAAAGTGATCTAGGACCAATCCCTTACCGAAAGGGGATAATTGTTGTAGGGCGCTTCCGAAGGCAAAGGCAACGGCAGGGCATATGTATGTACGTGTGTATAAAATGGCTGCTAGATATAAAATGGCTGCCAGCGATTTTGCAAAGCATCAGGGGAACTCAACTGGCTGATCTGGCCACAGTCCTAGGTAACTGATACAACTGTGTTCCTCACACAGGCACACACAATTAAGTCCAAATCAGCACATTCTGAAACCCAGACCCGATGTCTCTGCCTAATGGTGCAGAATGGAACTCTGTAATTGTATTAAGATAAGAAAGCTAGGCTCAGGCAGAACCCAAGGACAGTAGAGATAAGGGGGTCTGGAGAACATCACGAAGGCATGAGATGATCACCCAGCCCCCTGGTGACAGGGGGCCAACCCCATTGGTCCAGAGGAATTGATATGTAATCTATACTCATTATGATTGGATTGTGTCCAGCTGTGTAACTGTAGCGAACTGCTGTAAAACATATAAGTATCGATGAACTCCTTTGTTCAGTGGAGAGAAGTGCCTGGAGTAACCCAGAGGCTTCCCCCTCGTCGGCGTAATAAAGACTGTTTTGAAATTGGAACTGACCCAGTGTGGCGAGTGATTCTTCCAGGAAAACATTTGCACTAACAGTCCCTATACTATTAGATTATACTGCAATTATCTCTATACAATTAGAATATACTGCAATTGTCTCTATACTGTTGGATTATACTTCAATTGTCTCTGTACTATTAAATTATACTGCAATTGTCTCTATACTATTAGATTATACTGCAATTGTCTCTGAGTTATTAGTTTATACTGCAATTGTCTCTATACTATTAGATTACACTGCAATTGACTCTATACGATTAGATTATACTGCAATTGTCTCTATACTGTTGGATTATACTTCAATTGTCTCAATACTATTAGATTATACTGCAATTGTCTCTGAGTTATTAGTTTATACTGCAATTGTCTCTATACTATTAGATTACACTGCAATTGACTCTATACGATTAGATTATACTGCAATTGTCTCTATACTGTTGGATTATACTTCAATTGTCTCAATACTATTAGATTATACTGCTGTAGGGGTTTTTCCTTTTACGGTTGCTGGTGACCGAGCGCAACCTTCAGACTATGGTGATTTGAGTTGCTATCATCAGTGGACCTTTTTTTTCCTGCTTATACCCAATTACAGCTTAGTGATATGTTTGAGACCACCAATATGTCTGCGGCTGCTTATACCCAATTACAGCTTAGTGATAGGTTTGATATCACCAATATGTCTGCGGCTGCTTATACCCAATTAAAGCTTAGTGATAGGTTTGATACCACCAATATGACTGAGGCTGCTTATACACAATTACAGCTTAGTGATATGTTTGATACCACCAATATGTCTGCGGCTGTTTATACCCAATTACAGCTTAGTGATAGGTTTGATACCACCAATATGACTGAGGCTGCTTATATCTAATTACAGCTTAGTGATATGTTTGACACCACCAATATGTCTACAGCCGCTTATATCCAATCGCAACCTTGACGTTTTTGAAGCGTCCTGTACCCCTATCTGGTTCTGACCTCAGAATTTAGGTGGATCGTGAGCTTCCCACAATAAAATACTCAGATGCAAAAGACAAGAAATGTTCCTGGAAAATTCAGGTAAGTCCTACTTTATTAAAACCCAGGTGAGCGTTAAAAGGTTACATTGCTAAAACAACACAAAGGCTAATACACACATGTATATTTGGTGCGAGCCCTCAAAGTGTGGACCAAGTCGACGCACTGGCTTGTTGAACCACCTTGAACTAAGAAAAAGGTCTATGGGAGGAACGGACATATCGAAAGTTTTACACAAGTTTAAAATCCTTACACCCACTCTATCACCCACCCACTCCTTTACACCTAACTAGCCTAAGCTGACAGTTGGGGAAAGACTCCAGGGTGATACTCCCAGTTTCCATTTTGACAGGTATAGTGGGTCCCACATTAAATCAGGCTTCTCCAGTCGTCCTCGGAGGTTTTATCTGCTGCGAGGCTGAGTCCCTCTCTCTTCCTTCGAGGTGTCTTCGGGTCTCTGTCTCTGTCTGAATGTGTCTCATTCCATAAGAACATAAGAACATAAGAACATAAGAATTAGGAACAGGAGTAGGCCATCTAGCCCCTCGAGCCTGCTCCGCCATTCAAAAAGATCATGGCTGATCTGGCCGTGGACTCAGCTCCACTTACCCGCCTGCTCACCATAACCCTTAATTTCCTTATTGGTTAAAAATCTATCTATCTGTGATTTGAATACATTCAATGAGCTAGCCTCAACTGCTTCCTTGGGCAGAGAATTCCACAGATTCACAACCATCTGGGAGAAGAAATTCCTTCTCAACTCAGTTTTAAATTGACTGCCCCATATTTTGAGGCTGTGCCCCCTAGTTCTAGTCTCCCCGACCAGTGGAAACAACCTCTCTGCCTCTATCTTGTCTATCCCTTTCATTATTTTAAATGTTTCTATAAGATCACCCCTCATCCTTCTGAACTCTAACGAGTAAAGACCCAGTCTACTCAATCTATCATCATAAGGTAACCCCCTCATCTCCGGAATCAGCCGAGTGAATCGTCTCTGTACCCCCTCCAAGGCTAGTATATCCTTCCTTAAGTAAGGTGACCTAAACTGCACGCAGTACTCCAGGTGCGGCCTCACCAATACCCTGTACAGTTGCAGCAGGACCTCCCTGCTTTTGTATTCCATCCCTCTCGCAATGAAGGCCAACATTCCATTTGCCTTCCTGATTACCTGCTGCACCTGCAAACTAACTTTTTGGGATTCATGCACAAGGACCCCCAGGTCCCTCTGCACCGCAACATGTTGTAATTTCTCCCATTCAAATAATATTCCCGTTTACTGTTTTTTTTTTCCAATGTGGATGACCTCACATTTTCCGACATTGTATTCCATCTGCCAAACCTTAGCCCATTCGCTTAACCTATCTAAATCTCTTTGCAGCCTCTCTGTGTCCTCTACACAACTAATCTTTCCCACTAATCTTTGTGTCATCTGCAAATTTTGTTACACTACACTCTGTCCCCTCTTCCAGGTCATCTATGTATATTGTAAACAGTTGTGGTCCCAGCACCGATCCCTGTGGCACACCACTAACCACCGATTTCCAACCCGAAAAGGACCCATTTATCCCGACTCTCTGCTTTCTGCTAGCCAGCCAATTCTCTATCCATGCTAATACATTTCCTCTGACTCCGCGTACCTTTATCTTCTGCAGTAACCTTTTTGTGTGGCACCTTATCGAATGGCTTTTGGAAATCTAAATACACCACATCCATCCGTACACCTCTATCCACCATGCTCGTTATATCCTCAAAGAATTCCAGTAAATTAGTTAAACATGATTTCCCCTTCATGAATCCATGTTGCGTCTGCTTGATTGCACTGTTCCTATCTCGATGTCCCGCTATTTCTTCCTTAATGATAGCTTCAAGCATTTTCCCCACTGCAGATGTTAAACTAACCGGCCTATAGTTACCTGCCTTTTGTCTACCTCCTTTTTTAAACAGAGGCGTTACATTATCTGCTTTCCAATCCACTGGTACCTCCCCAGAGTCCAGAGAATTTTGGTAGATTATAACGAATGTATCTGCTATAACTTCCGCCATCTCTTTTAATACCCTGGGATGCATTTCATCAGGACCAGGGGACTTGTCTACCTTGAGTCCCATTAGCCTGTCCAGCACTACCTCCCTAGTGATAGTGATTGTCTCAAGGTCCTCCCTTCCCACATTCCCGTTACCAGCAATTTTTGGCATGGTTTTGTGTCTTCCACTGTGAAGACCGAAGCAAAATAATTGTTTAAGGTCTCAGCCATTTCCACATTTCCCATTATTAAATCCCCCTTCTCATCTTCTAAGGGACTTTAGTCACTCTCTTCCGTTTTATATATCGGTAAAAGCTTTCACTATCTGTTTTTATATTTTGCGCAAGTTTACTTTCGTAATCTATCTTTCCTTTCTTTATTGTTTTCTTAGTCATTCTTTGCTGTCGTTTAAAATGTTCCCAATCTTCTAGTTTCCCACTAACCTTGGCCACCTTATACGCATTGGTTTTTAATTTGATACTCTCCTTTATTTCCTTGGTTATCCACGGCTGCTTATCCCTTCTCTTACCGCCCTTCTTTTTCACTGGAATATATTTTTGTTGAGCACTGTGAAAGAGCTCCTTAAAAGTCCTCCACTGAACCTCAATTGTGCCACCATTTAGTCTGTGTTCCAAGTCCTCTTTGGCTAACTCTGCCCTCATCCCATTGTAGTCCCCTTTGTTTAAGCATAGTACGCTCGTTTGAGACATTACTTCCTGAGCCTCAATCTGTATTACAAATTCAACCATACTGTGATCACTCATTCCGAGAGGATCTTTTACTCGGAGATCATTTATTATTCCTGTCTCATTACACAGGACCAGATCTAAGATAGCTTGCTCCCTTGTAGGTTCTGTAACATACTGTTGTTAGAAACAATGGCGTATGCATTCTATTAGTTCCTCCTCCAGGCTACCCTGTGCAATTTGATTTGACCAATCGATATGTAGGTTAAAATCCCCCATGATTACTGCCGTTCCTTTTTCACATGCCTCTATTATTCCCTTGATTATTGTCCGCCCCACCGTGAAGTTATTATTTGGGGGCCTATAAACTACACCCACCAGTGACTTTTCCCCCTTACTATCTCTAATCTCCACCCACAATGATTCAACATTTTGTTCAGTAGAGCCAATATCATCTCTCACAACTGCCCTGATATCATCCTTTATTAACAGAGCTACCCCACCTCCTTTCCCTTCTTGTCTATCCTTCCGAATTGTCAGATACCCCTGTATGTTTAATTCCCAGTCTTGGCCACCTGGCAGCCACGTTTCTGTAATGGCCACCAAATCATACCCATTTGTAATGATTTGTGCCGTCAACTCATTTACTTTATTTCGAATGCTGCGTGATTTCAGGTAGAGTGGTTTAATACTAGTTTTTAAACCATGATTTTTAGTTTTGACCCCTCCTGCAGCCGCTTTATATTCATACATATTGTCCCTTCCTATCACCTTGTGGTTTACACTTGCCCCAGTGCTACTCTGCTCTGTTGCCTCCTGCCTTTTGCATTCTTTCTTGGGGTCCTGTTCATCTGCGCTCTCACCCACTCTAACTAGCTCAGAGCCCTCTCCTGGGTTCCGAATACACCTCGCATTGAGACACCGAGCTTTCAGGCTTGCCTTTTTATTACACTTTCACCCTTTAGAATTTTGTGTGTTTCCTTCTTGTGTGTATCTCCTTCTCCGCCTCTGTGTCATTCTTGCTCTTTCCTTTATATCTGGTTAGGTTCCGGCCCCTTTTGCGCCCAAACAGAATCAATGTCTCATTGTTTGAGTCGAGGTGGGGATGAGGTGTTAAACGTAAAGCATTGTTTCTTGTGCACCTCGGTGCCTAATCGTCTGGCTGGCTATTGTGTCAGGGTCGGGATGTACTGAGGTGTGAAGCTTTCCTATTGTCTTTATGTACATGGGTAATGGGCTGGTAATAGGCCCATCTCCTTGATTAGATCCAGGTAAGCTGTTCTTTACAAAATGGGCCGGGTATTCCCCATTGGTCGACGATTTCCCTGCTTCTGGCCCGGCTCGATTCACTGATTGGCCGGCCCAGGATGCACTTTTCCGGGATTGGCTGGCTTCTCAGCCTGCCTGTGGCCGTCGAATTCACAAAGTGTCTGGCCACAGACATCCTTCCCAGCCTGCCTTTCTTCCTGTGGCTTGCCTTGGCCAAAGTTCAATTCGAGGATGATCCCATGCTCTGTTTCCTTGTTACCGGGTGCCCTTTTTTTTATAGTGTAGCACTGGATTTTCGACCCTTACACTCCTCCACCTTCACACATCTGGAAATAAACGGAATGTGTCAAAGGACTGTAAGAAAATCCTAGGGTCTTCCAAGTGTCAGCCTTCCCCAATAATTATCTTCGACTATGGGCCCGTTTACTCCCAGGTGCACAAACAACATTCTTACTATGTACATTAACCCCACTTTCTTGCAGGTAAATTACAAAACAGGTACCTCTTTGTCTTAGTTACATAGCGCTTTCAAACCCAAAATTACACTATGTCGTGTGGTTGTTGCACTTCTTGCGCCATGTTTCAAAACACTACAACACACCAACACACATAGTTACTGCACAAAGAATGTCCATGGTATAGGAGTCCATGATATGCCTCATGTGACAGGGTTGGTCCGTCTCCGGGTGCGACTTCTAGGGATGTTAAGGCAGCCAGAGTGTCCTTCTTTGTTTCTGAAAAAGGGAAGAACACCTGGAAACAAAAAGCGTTCTTAATGATCAGACGAGGCTGTCTTGCTGCTGTCTCTGGAACATTACGGAATAGCCCTGTGCCCTCTTAGCCTGCCTAGAATTACAAGCGCTGGCTAGAAGGTACAGGACAATAATTAACTGGGCAATAACCAGTGCGTGGGAGGCCATACGGAGCCAAACAGGGATGTCCACTCGGGTACCCCAGTCCCACCATGCTGGTGACTGTATGTTTGCAATCTCGAGGGCTATACTCTTTGTCCTTTGTTCCAGAGTGTAATAATGCTTTTGGCTGAGTTCCACCGCCTTCAACAAGGCGGTGAGCTTCTCGGAGTAATGGTATAGGATAACCAAAATGGACAGCATACTTCTGCAGGTCACTCGCACTGTATTATACCATGAGGTGAACTGTGGAGGTTCTTGGATTGGAATGATCCTTTCCTGGGCCATTTGAACTTCCGTCCTGGGTTTAAAGCAAAAACTGCTGTCCAGAATATCACACCACTCATTCGGGCCGTGTCTATCGGTGGGCAGCCGTGGTGACACAATATGTCCCACTACCTACATATGCTATCTATGGAGGGACATGGCCAGGTGCCATCACCTCCATCGTGCAATTTATAGGTTCTGCCCCAGCAGTGCTAAACCCGCACTGTGGTCTCCCGAAGATGTTCAAATGCTGGGGACACAGGATGACCTGTCCTCCCCGGCTATGGCAACCAGCTAGGTCTGTACCCCTCATTGCGCGCTCCCACATAATGACAGAGGGTGGACCATTGCGAAACGGACGTGTAACCCCCTGTGAATGACTCCAATGTTCTCCACACGGTACAGGAGTGCTGGCTTGGCGGATGGCCCCATCACTGGCATTCTCACAACTACACCCATTATAGGGTGGCCGGATTTATGTCCCCAACACACGTTAAACACACTCTCCTTCCCTCTGTCACCCTAACCCGGGATGTGGCCATCTCAATTTAGGGACAAGGGATGGAGGCCTCCCCATAGGTAAAACTCTGGTGTCTCGAATACCGGGTGGAGTTCGAACCCAACCACCCCGGCCATCTCCCCTTGTGGAAGTAGGTAGCCTGGCATTCTGCCTCCATGATCCCTTCTCCCATGGTCACGATTAGCGCCCTGCCCCCGGAGCACCTGTATGTCAAAGACATCTCGATATCGAGTTTCTGTCTGGTGCAGGTCCCCAGGTAGGTAAATAACATTGCGACGGTCCGGAGCATCTTCTGGAATACAAGATTGAATACAGCCTTGTCTGAGACTTCTTCAGGCTCGACTGGAGTAACATCACAAAATAAAAACACCATCACCTCACTTTAAAATCTCCCTAAACGATATACATAACACCGGGCTATATACAATGCCACCCGTCTCCGGGTGGCCAGGTCAGTCTCTGATACTGACTTGGCTTGGTTGGCCATCTTGCTGACCTTGCCCAGGAGCCGGACTGCCCCTTTTTGTAGGGCTTGCAGGAGGACTTCTTTTAAGTGTCCTGCTTCAATTTCTGTGGGCCCTTTGGTGTCTGGGATCTTTCCCGGGCCTTTCGGTGGTGTCCCTTTTACCGCACAGAGTCTGCCACTCTTGGCTTCTTTTCTCATCTGACTCTGGGACGGGCGGGAAGGTATTCGGGGAACCAAGGCATCCTAGGCTGCCTCACTCTGGAACTATGCCTAACCAGGGGCGCAGAGTCCCATGTTACGGGCTGCACCCCTTGGTCCTACCACTGGTCTATCCCTTCCTCTACCTGCCCTGTCGTTATACTGCACAGCACTCTCTTCTCCTGTGCTAAGTCCCTTTCCTGCCTATCAGGCTGTGCCACTTCACTCTGCTGTGTGATGGTCCTACTGTGGCAGTGGACTATTCCGGATTGTGGGGCTTCGGGGCCGGGGTTGACCTCTGTTACAGTCTCCACATCCACTGGAATGTCCTCTGTCTCCCGTGGGGTTTCTTTACCTGTGGGAGCCTTCCCTTTTCCTGCCATAATGGGGTTGAACCGCTTGCATTGGTTCATGTGGTACCACTTTATCCAGCGGGGTAATTGGACCGCATAAACCATAGGGCTTGCCTTGTCCACTATACTGTAGGGCCCCATCTACAGTGGCTCGAACACCCCCACCCTGGCGAAGTTGCGGACCATAACCTGGTCGCCTACTTCCCAATCGTGGTGGCTGCAGGGCTCCAGCAGCAGCTTGTTGCTAAAGTGCTGCTTTCCCATGTTGGTGGCTGCCTGCCAGTGAACCTGCTGCAGCTGTTCCAGCAGATTCCCAGCAAAACGGTCTCGGTTAGCTTCCCGAACTTGCCCTTCTGTGAGGCTCGGCACCAGTAGGTGTACTGATACGTCCTGGCGGATGTGTTTTCCAAGTGGGTGGAAGCCTTCCCTTGCCGAACAGCTACTGCATGGGGGAACGGCTAAGATCCTGGTTCGGAAAGTGTTCTCAAGATGGGGTCTGCCACAGTTTGTGGAGTCTGACCGGGGGAGTCACTTCACCAGCCGTGTGATGCACGCTACCTTAAAGCATGGTGTACTGGGGCTCTCATGGGCTGCCCGGTCATTATTTCGTGGGGTGAATACCCTGTGCTTTTGGACTGACCGGCCCGGATACCCATGAGGACTAGGGGCAGGACCTCTACTCATCGATTGGGGAAATTCCCTGTCTCCTTGCAGAGCCTTTCTTTTCTAGTGCGGTTGAGGCGCTCTACAGGGCCTGAGGACTGGGGGTTGTAAGCCACATGCCACTGTGCTTTAATCCCCAGTGCCTTTAAGGTAGCCTGCATCACCCGGCCGGTGAAGTGACTTCCCCGGTCAGACTCCACAAACTGTGGCAGACCCCATCTTGAGAACACTTCCCGGACCAGGATCTTAGCCGTCCCCCATGCAGTAGCTGTTCCGCAAGGGAAGGCTTCCACCCATTTGGAAAACACATCCGCCAGGACGAGGCAATATTTATAACCTCCCTGGGCGGTTGGTAGGGGCCCTATATAATCGATTTGGATCGACTGCCATGGTCCCTCTACCCGCCCGATGTGCCCCATAGGTGCCTTCCTTTTCTGGGGGTCTGGGTTGTTGGCTACACACACCAGACTGGCTGCGCAGAAATCACGGACGTCATTCCGGATCTCTGGCCGCCATGCTGCCTGTTCCACATTCTGCCAGGTGGATTCTGACCCGGGGTGTCCCGCACCTGGACCCTCATGGGCCAGTTGTAGGAACTCCTGCTGGTGTTGTGCTGGAACCACCTACTTATCCCCTTTGAACAGCATCCCTTCCTTGAAAGCTATATCTGCGGTACTGTATGGGCTCTCTGCCTTTCCTCCACTTAGGATGGTTGCTATGGCAGCCTTGAGGATGGGGTCCTGCGCCTGAACCGTTCTCAGGTCCGGGGCCACTGCTACCCCTGCGCTCCCTTGTTTCCCTGGCTTGCCTCTAGCTCCTTTCTCATACGGGTCCCAGAAGCGACCTTTCTTGGCTCCTTCTCTGGCCAGGAGGTCCACCCGCTGATTACCCTCTGCCCTGGGCTCTGTCTTAGAATGTGCCTTAACCTTGTGGATGTAGATGTCCCTATTGTTCCCTTGGGCTGCCACTATCCTTACTAGCAGGGGCTTGGTTACCAGGGGCTTCCCATCTGCGGATGTGTACCCCCTGCATGACCAAATAGCCAGATACTCTGTACACGAATTGCAAGTAAACATACTGTCCAAACAAATCGTGTACGGGGTGGGGAATTCCTCGGGGTGTGTCACCACGTACATCACCGCTGGGTGCTCAGGGTGCTGGGGAGTTTAAGCGCCAAGGCTATGCCTGCCTCGGGGTCCCAAACTCCACAGCCCGTGAGTCTTGTACCCGCGGACACCGAACTGGATCCATCGACGTAGATCTCGCGGCCTGTGGGATGTACCCCTGCCCGAAATCCAAAGTCGGTGTCCCAAACCCCTTCTACTGAGCATCTGTGTGGCTCCCCTGCATAAATGAGGTTAGCTGTGAGCCTGAGCTCGCAGAGGCCCCTGACCCTGATGGCCACTTGGGGGAGGAGGAGGGTCCAGCGAGTGATCCTGGCACTGCTGACTGTTCCATCCTTTATTCTCCCATCTAACAACATCTGGGTCAGGGTGTGATGGGTGAGGAGTGTGATAGGGGATACTCCTGTGAAAACCTGTGCTCTTTTCACAGCCCAGTGAGTGGCTAACAGATGCCTTTCACAGTTGGAGTACCCCTTCTCCACTCTGCAAGGACTCCAGACGAGTACACCACTGTTCTCAGCTGTCTGTGCCTTTCCTGTAAAAGCACTGCACTCAGACTGTCCCCACTGGCTGCTATTTCTAAATAGAAATCCTTTCCCCCATCAATAGCCCCCAGTCCAGGTGCCTTCTGCAGGTTCTGTTTCAACTGAAGAAATGCAGCTTGGCAGCCTTGATCCCACTCCCACTCGACCCCTTTGTGTAGGAGCCTGAGTAGAGGGGCTGTGGTTGCTGCATAATCTTCTATGAAATCTCTGCAGTAGCCTGTGATCCCTAAAAAAGATCTGACTCCGGATACGGTGGTCGGTACCGGGAGTTCCTGCACAGCTTGCCTTCGGGCCTCATCTATACCTCGTTCCCCTGCTCTGAGTGTTAGACCCAGGAATTTTACTTCCTTTAACCCTATCTGGGCCTTCTTGGGGTTGATCTTAAAACCCCCCTCCTTGAGCACAGCCAGCAGTTCTGCCAGCAGGGGACCATGCTCTTTACTGTTGTCAGTGAAAAGGAGCAGGTCGTCCACATACTGCACCAACTGTTGTGGCTGGCTGAAGCTCTTTAACCAGTTCGCCATGCACTGGTGGAAGATGCTGGGACTGTTTTGAAATCCCTGAAGGAGACAGCTCCAAGTATATTGCTGTTCCCTGAAGGTGAAAGCAAACTTGTACTGGTCCTCTCTCCTCACAGGGATAGACCAGAAGCCATTTGAAATGTCGAGGACTGTGAAGGTGGTTGCAGACGCAGGGATTTCCCTGATCAGCTCTGCCACTGCTGCCACTGTAGGAGCACAAGCCGGGATGTTTCTGCTGAGCACCCGGTAGTCCACGGTGGCCCTCCACAAGTTGTCCGGTTTTCTGACTGGCCACAGGGGAGATTTCACGTGCGTGACTATGGGCCTCAACACACCCTGCTCCAGCAGTGAGCTCAGTGTCAGTTCCAAGTCGGTTTCTGCCTCTCTCGGGAAGTTATATTGCCTCTGAGGTCGGGACATGGGATCCCCATCTATCCTGACCTCTACTCCGGTGACTCTCCCACAGTCGTGTTTGTGGGTGGCAAATGCTGCGAGACTGGCTCGCACGTAGGCCCTGTACTCTGCCGGGGTGACCCTGACCAGAAGCTCTAAGTCATAACCCCCTTTTGGCTTCACAGTACACAGAGCCCCTTTGTCTTGTATTCTTTCTGTAAGCATGACCTCGTTGTTTGTACCTGGGTCCACTGTTTCCCATAAACAGTGATTTCGCAGATCCACAAGGATCTGGTGGGCTATACTGAAGTCTGCCCCCAATATACCTTTGTTAGCCTGCTCCCACCTTCAGGATGCACTTCCATTTGGTGGTCAGTGCTCCCAACTTAAGGGTCAGTGGGATCGAAAAATATCCTGTTCTTTCATTCCCCGTGAAGCCGACAGCGCTGGACAGGGGTGAGGAGGCCGGGTCCTCTGTGTGGACATGGGTGCTTGAAGCCCCCGTGTCCAATAAGTTTCCTGGTTTCCCTCCACCTCCATTTTCACCAACGGTCTTTCCCACGAGTCATAGTCCAGTAGACACAGGTAGGCAGGCTTGGCTGGTGCTAGTCATGGTTCCTGCCGTATGGGAGCTGTGGGGATCTCTCTACCCACCGCTACATTGATACGGCCGGGACTGTCAGCAGCTGCCTGAGGGTTTCTACAGCGGTTTCAAACACTGTTGTGGCACCCGCTTTCTCATTACCCGGTTTCACCTCCGTGAGTGTTTTTACTTCTTTCACGTGGTAGAGGTTGGCCCTGCAGTTGTTGCGGTAGTGGCCAGGTTTACCGCACTCGAAACACACCCCCCTTCTATCGGGAGGATGTCCACCCTCCTGATGCCACTCTCTCCTGGGAGTTTGGTTGGGTTGCACCACATGCACCCGGCCTTTTACTGTTTTCTCTGGCTTCCCCTCTTCCTCCCCATCCCGCCGCCGTGTGGCAGCCAGTCTGCCTATCACAATGGCTTCGGTGAGATTGGGGTCTCCCGGGATGAACCAGAGATCTGCCCTTTCCCTGACACTGGGCAGGCTGTTCGCAATTATGGTGCGAAACCACGCTTCCCTTTGTTCCGCTATAAGGTTGTTTCTGACAAGCAGGCCACCACATGCTGTGCTGTAGACCTGCCATAACCTTTCTATGTATATCTGTGGGGCCTCTCCTGCTAACTGGCGTGTTTTCGCTATCCTTTCAAAGCGACTCCCTTCGTTCCACCCCATGGCCTCTAGGATACCCCTTTGTAGTGCTGCGAGGGTGCTTTGTCCCTCACGACAATCTGGGGGAAGAGCCTGGTAGATCTTCCCGTCAATGGAAAAAAGGAGCACTTTAACTGCTTCCTCATTATCGCATGTGTTCATGTCCACTGCCTGCGCTATCTCCAGGAAGTGAGCATACGGATCTCCCAGTCTAGTGAGCTTTGGGATATGTGACACCATGGCCTTTAATGCAGCAACTGAATGCGGAATGATAAACTCGCTGTCCAATGGTCCTTGGGGTTGTGCACCTTGTGGCGGACCGTACTTCCTCTGCACAGCCAGGCACATCGGTCCCGCGGCAGACACCACCACTGGCTCCCCCCTTTCCTCAGCCTCAACTGCCTCTGAAACTGCAAACTCGACCCTTTCTGCCGGTGTCCCATACCCCTTTGGCTGGACCGGCTCTACCTGGCCGATCCCATGCCCTGTGGGTTTCTTGGGCTGCACCCTCTGATCCTCCGTAAGGCCTGCCGGACACACCACCGGCGCCTCAGGAGGCGGTCGACTCTCCTCTGCCGCCGATCCTCTTCCACTCCCCAATACCCTGACTTGTTGGTTGCCTCCCTGGGTCCCAACAGACAGACTGCCCCCTTTACCTGGGACAGAGCCTGGAGGAGGGATTGGATCCACTTATGGCAGGGCGCATGATCTGCCTTCTCATGGCTTATTTTGGTGTTAACTTTATAGGCTGTGCACAAATCCCTTAATTGGACCTGAAGCTCTTGGACCTGCTGGGCATAAGCTGCACTCTGCTCCCTGTACTTCTGTTCCGTAGCCCGTGACACCGTAACCTGACTCTGCAGGTACTCCTGATGGTTGCAGAACGTTTCCTCCAACCGTGCCCTTCTATTCCTTTCCTCTATTAACTCTTCTGTGACCTTAGTACCCGCGGCCCCCCCTGGCCACTGAGGTGATAACGGCATCCTTTAATTCCTCCTGTAATTTTCCTACCTGGAGGTCTAACTCCCAAACCTGCCGAATTAAACATATCAGCCAAATTGCTTTTTCTACCCTTTTGTTATGTGTAGGCCCTTCTGTCCACTGGGCTGTCGCGTCCGCTGGACGTGGTGCCCTGCTCAGGTTCTGAACCCATGTTTTGGCAAAATTGACCTTGGAGAAAACATATTCCGTGATTCTCTCCTCCATTTTAGATTTTTCCAGTACCACCCTCTCTGAGGTAGTAAGCTCATTCTCCCACTGAGCTCCTACCTGGCTCGCCATGAGTGTAGGGGATTTTTGCTCTGCCCAATTAGGGGGGTCTTTGGTGGCTGTTGGTGTATTCGACCTCTCTGTCCCTTCTAGGAGACGGTCCAGCAGCTTATGGCTCGCTGACCACTAAACTGGCGGTTTCGAAGCGCCCTAGCACCCCTATCTGGTGCTAAGCTCAGAATTTTGGTGGATTATGAGCATTCACAAGGGAAAACAAAACACTCAGAGACAAGTGGTCCTTGGAACGAAAAAAAAACGGGTAAGTCCAATTTATTAACCACGGTAAGTTTCCAGCAAGGTCAAACTTCATCAAAACACATATCTGATACACATTTATAAACTATGAAAATCTATGGGAAGAAACGGACACAACAAAAACCTTACACAAGACAGTTCCAACACCACCCCCACCCCCTTTTTACCTGACTGACCTAGGCTGACAGTTGGGAAAAGAAACCCCAGGATAATACTTACGATCCCTTTTGACAGTTATCTTTTTAACCTTAGGATGTTTGGTTTACGGGGTAGCTGGAGTGAATGTTGCCTCTCCCAGTTACTTCGGTCTCCAGTTCTTCAGTTGGTTGGCCTTGGAGCGTTGTTCGGTGTGCAGCTCGGCTTCTTGAGACTATGTTGGTCCTTTCAGTAGTTGGGTTGTATATTCTGCACACAAGTCGAGTCCAGGGCCCGTACGATGGTATGTTGCTTCCTCTCTGTTGTTGTCTGTGGTTCTCTAGGTCCTACTCCTCCAGCTGCTTTTTCTACTATATTCAAACTGGGCCGGGTAGTGCCCATTGGTTGAGTATTTCCCCGCTTCAAGCCCGACTTGACCCCTGATTGGCCTGCCAGAATGCACTTTTCCCCCATTGGCCAGTGCCTCTGTCTCGCTTTTGTGCCTGACTCCACAATGTAATCCGAAGATGTCATAGGTAGGTGTGAGGGCTGGGGTATTGTTTCAGTGCACATTGGTCCATTGTAACGTCCTGGGAGTCAATTACCACAGTGATCTCCGGGCTATTGTCCATTGTCCATATTAATTAGGTAGATAATGGTCCACATTCATAATTTAATTATGGGTGAGTCATAGTTTCAAACTGGGCCGGGTAGTCCCATTGGTTCAGGATTTCCCCGTATCAGGCCCGACTCGACCCCTGATTGGCCTGCCAGAATGCACTTTTCCCCCATTGGTCAGTGCCTCTGTCTCGCTTGTGAGCCAGACTTCACAATGTCTGTATCCGCCCACATGTTTCCCAGCCTGCCTGGTTTGAGGGTTTGACTTGGCCAAAAATGTTCATTTTAAAATGTATAGGACGATCCCTTTTAGTTTTCTTGTCCTTAGGGTGTTCCAATAAAATGCAGCCGTAGATTTTCGAACCTTACACCGCTCAACTCCCATCACGCCCCGCCCAGGTCCCGCCCCGCCCATTTCCCGACCCACCCCGCCCTGCTCCTGACTCTGTCCCGCCCCTGCCTCGCTCCCGCCCCACTCCCGACTCTGCCCCGCCCCGTCCCCGCCCTGACTGCAACAGCAGCCAAGAGTATCAGGAGGCTCCCAAATAAACAAAGTCCCGAATATCGCTCCATTGTCTGCCCCATTTCTACAAGCGTTAGTTCTTCAGTTCATTCAAATTATCTGTCCCAAACGGGGCGGAGGATAATTTCGGCCCCAACATCTCGGACTCTCCAGCGCTCCCTCAGGGCCTGATTAGATTGTGTGCTCAGTACTCTGTGTCTTGAACCCTGTCTATCTGACCCAGAGCAAGAGTACCACCACCGAGCCAAGGCTGGCACCTCCACTCAGTGGTCTGTTTCCTTGTCACATCCCTTTTGTAACTGGAACATCTGCTGCACAGATGTTCAGGTTGGGAAGGGATTTTAGTCACCATCAGGTAAAACCACTGCAAACAGGAACAGTGCTGGTAATGTGTATTAATCAATCATTATCGCACACCGACACTGTATTAATGGCGTTATAATGTGTTTGTTTTAAGTAATGTAGTCTCTGGTAACATTTACTGATATTCGATAACTCAAAATATCAACACACAGGATTCAGTGAAACACAATAAAAGGGATGGAAATGCATTGTCAAAAACTATTCTGTACATTAAACCTGTGTTTTTTGTTTAAGTGAAGATTTATAAGCTCAATCTTTCACATTTGAATGGAAGTTAGGGTACATTAGACATGTATTTATTTTGTGCGTGAGTTGGATCTCATAACTCATGGTTGATGAGGCCACAGTCGATAGACTATTATCCAAATGTTAACGAATCTCTTGGTGGAATTGTCGCTTACACCCAGTGCGATCAAAGTCAAATTCTGTCTATCGAGAATGACGGAGTCGAAGGATTCAGGTTGTCAAGGAAGCTGGAAGTGTTAATAAATGCAGCCACGAAACCAGGCTAGATCCCAGGTTGCCCCATACCAGGGCCGAAGATCCTTCTCCCTGGCTAGTCCTTCACCTTTTTAAATTCATTGAGAATCTAAGCTGTGGGTCAAGTGGTGCAGAGCACTGCCAAGGTAGAAAGGACGAGGTAAGTCAAAGGAGTTGTGGGGCCAAATGGCCAACTCCTTCTCCTATTTCTTATGTTCTTATAATTAGATGACACCACGTGTGAGTTTTAAAATTGTGGAAGGAAGGGAGCAGATAAGGAACCCATATTTACAGTATAACCAATGACAAATCATCAGCAAAGCGATGGAAGGTGTTGTCGGCTGTGATATACAGAGGCACTTACTCACCAATAACCTGCTCACTGATGCCCAGTTTGGGTTCTGCCAGGACCTCTCGGCTCCAGACCTCATTGCAGCCTCGGGCCAAACATGGACAAAAGAGCTGAATTCCAGAGGTGAGGTGAGAGTGACTGCCCTTGACATCAAGGCAGCATTTCACAGAGTGTGGCATCAAGGAGCTGTAGTAAAACTGAAGTCAATGCGAATCAGGAGGAAAACTCTCCACTGGCTGGAGTCATAACTAGCGCAAAGGAAGATGGTTGTGGTTGTTGGAGGTCAATCATCACAGACCCAGGACAACGCTGCAGGAGTTCCTCAGGACAGTGTCCTCAGCCCAACCATTTTCAGCTACTTCATCAATGACCTGCCCTCCATCATAAGGTTAGAAGTAGGGATGTTCACTGATGATCGCAGTGTTCAGTGCCATTCGCAACTTCTCAGATAATGAAGCAGTCCATGCCCGCATGCAGCAAGACCTGGCCAATATTCAGGCTTGGGCTGATAAGTGGCAAGTAACATTCGCACCACGCAAGTGCCAGGCAATGACTATCTCTGACAAGCGAGTGTCTAACCATCGCCCCTTGACATTCAACAGCATTACCATCACCGAATCCCTCACCACCAACATCCTGGGGGTCACCATTGACCAGAAACTTAACTGGACCAGCCACATAAATACTGTGGCAACAAGAGCAGGTCAGAGGCTGGGTATTCTGCAGCGAGTGTCTCACCTCCTGACTCCCCAAAGCCTTTCCACCATCTACAAGGCACAAGTCAGGAGTGTGATGGAATACTGCCTGGATGAGTGCAACTCCAACAACACTCAAGAAGCTCGACACCATCCAGGACAAAGCAATCTGTTTGATTGGTACCCCATCTACCACCTTAAACATTCACTCCCTCCACCACCAGCACACCGTGGCTGCAGTGTGTACCATCTACAAGATGCCCTGCAGCAACTCATCAAGGCTTCTTCGGCAGCACCTCCCAAACCCACGACCTCTACCACCTAGAAGGACAAGAGCAGCAGGCGCACGGGAACACCACCACCTCCACGTTCCCATCCAAGTCACACACCATCCTGACTTGGAAATATATCACCGTTCCTTCATTGTCACTGGGTCAAAATCCTGGAACTCCCTCCCTTACAGCACTGTGGGAGTACCTTCACCACACGGACTGTAGCGGTTTAAGAAGGCGGCTCACCACCACCTTCTCAAGGGGCAAATAAGGATGGGCAATAAATGCTGGCCTTGAATTTTAAAAAAGTCACTGCTATTTATTCCACCTTTCCTCCTGATGGTTGATGCCTCTTATGGGCTAACATGGTGGCTTATCATTATAGCAACTTGATAAATAAAGGTTATCCTTGTTGATTGGACTGTGGTTTTCACCGATACCATTCACAATTATTTATGCCACAGAAAACATTCATCAGGGTGTCCATCTTAAATGATCCCAAATTACCGGAAACTATGCATCATCACAGGCGGTCCCTCGAATGAGGATGACCTGCTTCCAAATGAGTTCACAGATGTTTCAATGAAGGACCCGATGTTCCAGTCCTGAACTCCAATTGAGGGGGTGGAAGATGGCTGTGCATGGATTTTTTTTAACGTGTGGTGACCATTGAACATCAACCACCACACGGGCGTGACAGAGCTAGGTCTTGGTCCAGTGGCAAGGATTAACCAAGATGACTGGAGACCAGCTCTGCTGCACGGACCTAGTGCACACACATATCGCAGTGTGGGCTGGCCAGTGCTGCCCCTGGGCCCATGGCTCTTCTGGGTATTCCAGTGTGCAATCAGCCAGAGCTCCCTCAGTAGCATCTGGTGCAAAAGCTAAAGTAGCATCATAAACACTATATACATCAATATTCTCTTCATTGTTCTCACATCCCTGCTCATTCTCTGTCACTTTTGGCCACTGTACAGTGTCAGTTGTCCGATGGACAATTCTGGCAAACTCTCCAGCAGATGGTGAGAAACTCCGACAGTCAGCAGCTTCCTCCAGCGAGCTGATCGTTCTCTGGATGCTGACTCACCAGAGAACACATAATTTGGCACTGCAAACTTTGGATGGCGTCGCATTCCAAAGGTTCACTTTGACACCTGCAGTTTATCTGCTGATGCTGAATTGTCCTGGGGAAGAAACAATCATCATGATCTAATCATATTGCCCTTTCCTAATCTTTATAGACAGTCCCTGGGGAAGATTTACCATACAACTCAGCCCCATTTCATGTCCTGGAGTGGATAGAGAACATTAAAATCTCATTAACTGCCAAAGAAATGCACATTTTAATTCCTGTCAGAAGATATTTATTCAACACTAGACTTAAAAATCCAACTAGTTAGCCTTGCTCATTATTGGGGCCTGGAGGGATATAGCTGTCACTGAGGTCTGAGACTCTTCCCACTCAGCTCCAGATACCCTAATTGACGGTGCTCCCTGGTGGAAAAGCAGAGGGAAGTTTATCAATGCTCCATTATCAATCAGTATCTGATGATCATAGAATCATAGACAGTGACAGCAGAGAAGGAGTCCATTCGACAAGTCATGCCTGTGTCGGCTCTTTGAAAGAGCTGTATTGCTTAGTCCCAAACCCCCATTCTTTGGCTGGAAATGCGGTTCTTAGCGATAACGGTATTTTTCTGCCATAATTACCATTATCGCTGCGATATCAGGCCGGAAATTCAATCTTGAATTTGCGCAGTGGTAAAAATCAGCATTGCACGAGGATTCGCAGCGCATAAATATGGAAATATTTATGGTAATAAATTGGAAAAAACAAAAATAAAAAATTCACAAAACATTCACAAGATACTTATCTATCGAATCGCTGCAAAAGAATTAAAAAATAAAAACTTTAACTTCCCTTTTTGCAGATTCATACTTATCGCCGCTGGCAGGACCGCATCTTTTTCCAGGTCGGTATTTTCCGTGCAAAATACGGATGCGCACAGAGCTAAATTTTTGGCGAAAGCGACATTTCGGGTCTTGCACGGCGGCACTCCTTTCTCCAGCGGTATTTGAAAACCGCCGCCGCAAAACGTCACCGACGTTTTTCGCCAACTAGGTTTTCACCAAAAAAGGTGAAATAGCACCAAAAAACCCGGTCGCAAAATCGGCGAATTTCCACCCTGTCTTTAGCCCTGTAAGTTCCTCATCCTCCAGGACCTGCCAACTCCGTGTTAACATTATTTATGGAATCAGCTTCCAACACCTTTTCAGTTAGAGCGTTCTAGATCCCGACAACTGCCCGAGTGAAAAAATCTCCTCATCGTCCCTCCAGATCTTTGTCCAATGAGTTTAAATCTCTGACTTCTGGTTATTAACCCACTCACCAAAAGGAATAGATTTTCTCCATCTACTCTATCAAACCCTCTCATCATCTTGAAAATCGTTACTCGGTCAGCTCTTAGCCTTTTCTGTTCCAAAGAGAACAGTCCTACCTTTCCAACCTCGCCACATAACTGAAGCGATGTGTCCACTTGTGCAACCGGCTTGTACAGCCTGCTCCAGATAGGCAGAGCTCAGCTGGAGTCTCTGGCAAACTTGTTGAAAGTTGTTGTATTGCGTTGATTTGAAGCTGGGATAAAGTTTACGGCCCAGAGTTTGCCGGAGTGGGACATTTCGGGGCATGTCCCATTAGTTAGACTTTTCCTCTCACCCTTCGGTGCAAACCTGTTTTATCCGATAACTTGCTGAAAGTGCAAGCTGATAATAGCCGGCGAGGGATGTCTGGGACCTTAGTGAACTGCTTGATCAACAGTGTATCTCCTTAACCAATGGGATTTCAGGATTGAGAGAGCACAGAGGAACGTCATCATCATAGGCAGTCCCTTGGAATCGAGGAAGACTTGCTTCCACTCTTAAAATGAGTCCTTAAGTGGCTGAACAGTCCAATATGAGAACCACAGTCTCTGTCACAAGTGGCACAGATAGTCGTTGAGAGAAAGGGTGGGTGGGACTGGTTTGTCGCACGCTCCTTCCGCTGCCTGTGCTTGATTTCTGCATGCTCTCTGTCATGTATTTAATTGTCATTGCAACCCATGTATAAACTGATCTCAGTTTAAATGTGACAACATTGACCACTAGGTGGTGAACTTGTGGGAGACACTTCTAACCTGGACTTTCAGGTATAAAAGGGGAAGCTCCACCCACCTTCATCACTTTTTCCTGTGGGTTTCAGACACCAAGACTTATAAGAACACTGAAACACAAACTGTCATGTATTCAACTATCAGTGTAACCCATGTATAAGCTGACCTAAGTTGTACACCTTGAGAACATTGACCACAAGTAGGTGAACATGTGGGAGACACTCCAAACCTGGACTTTCAGGTATAAAAGGGAAAGATCCACCCACCTTGAGGTCTTGGTAATAAAGTTAACTGGTCACAGAGTGACCTTCTCTCAAGTATGGGCCTCGTGTGCATTTGTACTGTATAGTAAGGACATATCATTGGCGAAAAGAAACTGGGATTTAAACCACGTGAGCATGGCCACCAGCAACACAGATGAGAGGTACTGTGTTGGTGATGATTGGGACGACTTTATTGAGAGACTACAGCAAAATTTCGTCACAAAAGAATGGCTGGGACAGGATTCGGCCGACAAACGCAGGGCTCATCTCCTGATGGTTTGTGGATCCAGGACGTACTCCCTGATGAAGGACCTTCTAGCGCCAGAGAAGCCGGCGGACAAGACTTTTGAAGAGCTCAGTAAGTTGATCGGGGAACACTTTAAACCGGCGAGCAGCATGCACATGGTGAGACACCGGTTTTACACGCACCGGCGATGAGAGGGGCAAAGTGTTCCAGACTTCGTGGCAGACCTCCGGCGACTGGCGAGCCTATGTAAGTTCCCAGATGCATGCAGAGTGAAGATGCTGCAAGACTTTTTTATTGAGGGCATCGGGCACACTTGGGTTTTCAGGAAACTGATTGAGACCAAAGATTTGACCCTGGAAACGGCGGCTTTGATAGCCCAGACATTTATCTCAGAGGAGGAAGAGACCAGAATGATGTTTGACAAAAATCTTGGTTTAAATGCAGCAAATGGACAGGGAGTCAACATTGTTAACGCGGCACACAGTTTTCCAGGCAGACAGGGGCAATCGTACATGCCCGAGCATGTCGTCGAACCCAAAGGGGGAATTCAATAGAGACAAGAGCGAGCTGAACGGCGATTCATGCCATCGCAAGGAACAATGCGGCCAGTAATGGTGCCATTAACACCTGTCAATGGTGCGTTTAAGGACAGTTACAGAAACAATCAGAGACGATCGACTGGTAATGGACCTTTTGTTTCCAACAACGGCTCATGTTGGAGGTGTGGAGGCAAACACACAGCAGTATCAGCAATATACCTGCAGAAACTGCAATGTTAGCAGTCACTTGGCGCGTATGTGCAGGAAGTCTGCAGCCAGGTTGATGCACGAGGAGGACGGGCCCGATGTAAGCCCTATGACGCCAAATGGACACTGGGGGAAATCGCTGGAAGCTGAAGTTCAGCAAATTCATGTGGAGCACACATACAGTTCATACACCACCGATAATGATGAACGTGCTCCTCAATGGCATCCCAGTATCAATGGAGCTAGACATGGGGGCTAGCCAGTCCCTGATGAGTATCAAACAGTTCAACAAGTTGTGGGCGTCCAAGGCCAGGAGACCAAAATTAATGCCGATTGATGCACAGCTACAGACATATACAAAGGAGATCATTCCGGTGCTAGGCAGCGCCATGGTAGTCGTGACCCACAACGATTCGGAGAACAGGTTGCCACTCTGGATTGTCTTGGTGGACGGTCCCGCACTGCTGGGGAGGAGTTGGCTTGCTGTCATGAACTGGAAATGGGGCGATGTCAATGCAATTTCTTCTGTCGAGCGAATATCATGCTCACAGGTCCTGGACAAATTTGACTTACTATTTCAACCCGGCATTGGCGCTTTCATGGGGACCAACGTAGTGATTCACATAAACCCGGACGCCAGGCCAGTACACCACAAGTCCAGAGCGGTGCCGTACATGATGCGGGAAAAGATAGAAGGCGAATTGGACCGCCTGCTGAGGGAAGGCATCATCTCACCAGTCGAATTCAGTGACTGGGCGAGCCCGATTGTGCCAGTGCTCAAGGCGGATGGGCCGGTCAGGATATGTGGTGATTACAAGGCCACCATCAACCGGGTGTCACTCCAAGACCAGTACCTGTTACCGAGAGCGGAGGATATCTTTGCGACGCTATCCGGTGGCAAACTTTTTTCAAAATTGGACCTGACCTCAGCTTACATGACCCAGGAGCTGGCGAGTGAGTCGAAGAAGCTGACCACCATCACGATACACAAAGTGTTGCTTGAGTACAAAAGATTGGGATTCGCTTGGCTGCCGCGATCTTTCAATGAAATATGGAAAGCCTCCTCAAGTCGATTCCAAGGAAGTGGTTTTTCAAGACGACATCCTCATCACGGGTTGTGATACTGAAGAACACCTCCGCAACCTGGAAGAGGTGCTACGCAGAATGGACTGGGTAGGTCTGCGACTGAAAAAGGCGAAGTGCATCTTCCTAGCTCCAGAGGTAGAATTCCTGGGGATGAGGGTAGCAGCAGACGGGATCAGACCTACTGCGTCCAAAACGGAAGCGATCCAGAGGGCACCCAGACCCCGTAACACAATGGAGCTGCGTTCGTTTCTGGAGCTCCTGAACTATTTTGGTAACTTTCTTCCCAAATTGAACACGCTGTTAGAGCCGCTAAACGTGCTCCTACGCAAAGGTCGTGAATGGGTCTGGGGGGACATTGCTGTTTGTGGGAGTTGCTTGTGCGCAGGTTGGCTGCCGTATTTCCCACATTACAACAGTGACTGATGTAAAGCGCTTTGAGATGTCAGGTGGTCATGAAAAGTGCGATATAAAGGCAAGTATTTCTTACGTAGATAAACACAAACTTTAAAAAAAATATACATACACACATGATCTCATTGAATCGCCGAACAGGCTTGAGGGGCTGAATGGCCTCCTGTTGCTGTGTTCCTATGACAGGGAGGGCACCAATAAATGGGGGATTGGGAGAGGCACCAGTAAATGGGTGATAGGGGAGGGGCGCCAGTATATGGGGGATAGGGGAGGGGCACCAGTAAATGGGGGATAGGGGAGGGGCACAAATAAACGGGGGATAGGGGAGGGGCACCAGTAAATGGGGGATAGGAGATAGGGGAGGGGCATCAGTAAATGGGGGATAGGGAGGGGCACCAGTAAACGGGGGATAGGGGAGGGGCACAAGTAAACGGGGGATAGGGGAGGGGCACCAGTAAAAGGAGGAGGGGATAGAGTAGGGGCACCAGTAAATGGGGGATAGGGGAGGGGCACTAGTAAATGGTGGATAGGGGAGGGGCACCAGTAAACGGGGGATAGGGGAGGGGCACCAGTAAATAGGGGATAGGGGAGGGGCACCAGTAAATGGGGGATAGGGGAGGGGCATCAGTAAATGGGGGATAGGAGAGGGGCACCAGTAAAAGGAGGAGGGGATAGGGGAGGGACACCAGTAAAAAGAGGAGGGGATAGGGTAGGGGCACCAGTAAATGGGGGCTAGGGGACGGGCACCAGTAAATGGGGGATGGGGAAACCAGCCCACACTGCGATATGTGTCTGTCCTGGTTCTTCAACCCTTGCCACTGGATAAAGGCCTAGCTCTGTCAAGCCCGTGTGGTGGCTGGTGTGCAACGGTCACCACACATTAAAAAAATCCACGCACAGGCATCTTCCAGCACCTTAATTGGAGTTCAGGACTGGAACTTCGGGTCCTTCATTGAAACATCTGTGAACTCGTGGAAGCAAGTCATCCTCGTTCGAGGGATCGCCTATGATGGTGATGAGGCGATCATAGTTCATGTACAAATTTCTCTCCGCCTTTCTCTCCGCATAACAACACGATTACCCCACAGTAGATAATCTGACTGAATGGACAGCTCACCTTTGCGACTGTTGTGAGGTTTGGTCTCATCACACATTTCCATGGGTATTGCAGACCAATCACCACTGAGGACACAACATTTTACAACCGATAAATTAGGGTCATGCCTGCTCTAGATCCTAACTTGTTGAGCAGTGACAGTGGTACCTTCACTCTCAAAAGCCTCCATTACTAACATAGATCTGCAGGTTGAGGCATCTCCATATCTGGGGTGGGCAAATGCAGATGACTCAGTGCATCGGCACAATTCTCAGTGCCCGGTCTGTGATAAATAACATAATCATCGGCAGACAGCGTCAACGCCCACCTCTGAATGCGGGACGATGCATTGATATTAATACCTTTGTTTTCCGAAAACAATGAAATGAGTGGCTTGTGATCCGTTTCAAGTTCAAACCAAAGACCAAACAGGTACTGATGCATTTTTCTTACCCCATACACACAGGCCAAAGCTTCTTTTTCTACCATGCTGTAAGCTCTTTCCGCCTTTGACAAACTTCTCGAAGCATACGCAGCAGGTTGTAGTTTATGTAATTTGCTTGTTGGAGTACACAGCCACCCCCATATGATGAATCATCACAGGCCAATACAAGACACTTACACGGATCATAGTGAACCAGCAGCTTGTTTGAAGAGAGCAGATTCTTAGCTTTGTCAAAGGCTCTATCTTGAGATACACCCCAGACCCAGTTGTCGCCTTTTGAGCAGCATGTGCTCCAGTAAAGTGCTCAATCCGGGTAAAAAATTACTGAAGTAGTTGAGTAGCCCAAGGAATGAACGCAGCTCCGTCACATTCTGAGGCGGTGCATTTTTGATGGCCTTGGTTTTCGAATCCTTAGGCCTGATGCCTATGGATCTTCCTCCCCAGGAATTCAACTTCAGG